>NW_015116303.1:22408-40080 GCF_001443285.1 Poecilia latipinna
AGCTCGACCCAGAGTCCCCAGGCTCAGCTTCCTCAACAGAAGGCATGTTGGTGGGATTGAGGAGGTCTTCGAAGTATTCCGCCCACCGGTCCACAACGTCCCGAGTTGAGGTCAGCAGCACACCATCCCCACTATAAACAGTGTTGGTGCTGCACTGCTTCCCCCTCCTGAGACGCTGGATGGTGGACCAGAATCGCCTCGAAGCTGTGCGGAAGTCTTTCTCTATAGCCTCTCCAAACTCCTCCCACGCCCGAGTTTTTGCCACCACCCGAGCCGCATGCTGCTTCGCCCGCCGGTACCCATCAGCTGCTTCTGGAGTCCCACAGGCCATAAAGGCCCAATAAGACTCCTTCTTCAGCTTGACAGCATCCTCACCGAAGGTGTCCACCAACGGGTTCGAGGGTTGCCGCCGCGACAGGCACCATCAACCTTGCAGCCGCAGCTCTGATAAGCCGCCTCAGCAATGGAGGCATGGAACATGGTCCACTCAGACTCCATGTCCCCCACCTCCCCCGGGATGTGTTCGAAGTTCTGCCGGAGATGGGAGTTAAAGCTCCGTCTCACAGGGGACTCTGCCAGATGTTCCCAGTAGACCCCCACTACACATTTGGGCCTGCCAGGTCTGACTGGCTTCCTCCCCCATCACCAGAGCCAACTCACCACCAGGTAGTGGTCAGTGGACAGCTCCGCACCTCTCTTCACCCGAGTGTCCAAGACATACGGCCACAGATCTGATGAAACGACAACAAAATCGATCATCGAACTGTGGCCTAGGGTGTCCTGGTGCCAAGTTCACATACAGACACCCTTATGCCTGAACATGGTGTTCGTGATGGACAATCCGTGACGAGCACAGAAGTCCAACAACAGAACAGCACTCAAGTTCAGATCGGGGGGGCCGCTCCTCCCAACCACGCCCCTCCAGGTCTCACTGTCATTGCCCAAGTGAGTGTTGAAGTCCCCCAGCAGAACAAGGGAGTCCCCAGGAGGGGCACTCTCAAGTACTCCAAGAAGGGTGGGTAATCTGAACTGCTGTTCGGCCCGTAAGCACAGACAACAATGAGAACCCGTCCCCCCACCCGTAGGCGGAGGGAGGCTACCCTCTCATTCACCGGGGTAAACCCCAACGTGCAGGCGCCAAGATTGGGGGCAACAATTATGCCCACTCCTGCCTGGCGCCTCTCACTGTGGGCAACTCCAGAGTGGAAGTACATCCAGCCCCTCTCAAGAAGACTGGTTCCAGAACCAGAGCAATGCATCGAGGTGAGGCCGACTATTTCCAGCCGGAACCTCTCAGCCTTGCACACTAGCTCCGGCTCCTTCCTTACCAGAGAGGTGATGTTCCACGTCCCAAGAGCCAGCTTCTGCAACCGAGGATCAGACCGCCAGGGTCCCCTCCTTCGGCTGCCACCTGTAACACATTGCACCCGACCCCTTTGGCCCCTCCGACAGGTGGTGAGCCCATTGGAATGGGGACCCACATCTCCTCTTCAGGTTGAGTCCGGCCGGGCTTCGTGGGTAAAAGCCCGGCCACCAGGCGCTCGCTATCATGCCCCACCTCCAGGCCTGGCTCCAGAGTGGGGCCCCGGTGACTCGCGTCCGGGCGAGGGAACGCCAGATCCAAAGTCCATCTCCATCATAAGGGGTCTTCAGGCCGCGCTTTGTCTGGTTCCTCACCTAGGACCTGTATGCCTTGAGTGACCTTACCAGGGTCATAAAGCCCCAGACAGCATAGCTCCTAGGATCATTGGGACACTCAAACCCCTCCACCATGATAAGGTTGCAGTCCAAGGAGAAGACAGTAAAAAACAAAAGACAAATTGTAGCTTTAATGTGAGGTCTGTTTCTCATAAAGCATTTAGTTGATGCTCTCTGGAAGTTGAAGGAGTCTGAACAATGAATAGTGTAGTTCATCGACAAAGAGCTAGCAACAGGGGGTGAGCTTCTGTCGCCTTTGCTTGAGTATGTTATACATAAAAAGCATGACAGAGCAACACATGCCAACAATCGATTAAAGTCCTTATCTGTGACTTTGACATTTGGAGAAGTTTTTCCACTAAATACCATGATGTTGGAAGTGGAAACACACAGCAGAGCATTGTTGTTCATCAGTTTTATCAGACTGCATCTCAAGCCTTCCATCCCACTGTTACCCAGTCAGGCAAACTAAACACTGTAGCTTTTTACAGTGTCTGTGGCCCCACTGTTACATTTCCATATAAAAAAGCCCAAATTAGTGGAATGTAACTGTAGACACTGCATGTCTATGAACTGACATAGAGACACTGTTATTTTGGAATATCCTACAGGTAAATTATGTCCAAATCATATCTTCAGTAATTAAGCATCCCTAGATAGTTGTAAAAATGTGCTCTTCCATCATTTTCTCTCATAAATAATGATTTTTTTTTTGTCCACCAGGCCTCTTCCATGTCACCATCCCACATGACTCATGTCCTGTTTACTAAAAACCTTTTCTTAACCTTGTATTAATAACTACAGTGCGCAGCTCTATTTCAGCCATGCTATGTTTGCCATAGCTTGCACCTTCACCAGTGTCTTGGGATGCATTGTGGGTAGTGGATGCATATTATAATCAATAAGTTCCTGGTCTTCTCTTTGAGCAATGTGACTCCAGTGCTTACACAGGATTATTACATGAAATAGGAAGGAGGTGCCACCCTGTGGTCTAACATGAGACTTACCCACCAATGAGCCTATTGCAGGTTTCAGTCACATCATACCCAGACGGTGCCTCTCCAGCTTTTCTTTGATTTCAGTTCATTGTAATCTGTCAATCAATTTCTGTGGTACAGCCTTTCTGCTTGGACTCTACAACAAATAAATATGAATTAAAGAGTCACTGTCCAAGACTTGAAAATTACTTGGCTAAAAAGAAACCAAAGCTTTTAAAAAGTGAAACTGACATTTATAGGATCTTAGTGAATTAGAGTTAGTTCTCTTTCTCCTCTGTGAATCAGTAGTCATAGCTGGGAAAGCTGCTGGTTTCAGCTTCTGCTTATAAACAACATCAGCTCTTATTAAAGTGCTGATATTCAGACCGACAGACATTCCAAACATGCACTTGCCTTTCAAATAATATGAAGAAAACACTGCTGTGCGGACTTTGACTCAAAGAGCATAATGTCAGAATGAGTCACTTTAAAGAGGACAAGGGTGTAATTGTAATTAGAATATTTGATGTAAAGAAAATAAATCTATCCTGAAATAGTTCTTGATCCCTATGATAAGATAAAAAATCTCAACATGGAAACATTCTGTTTTGTCTTACAATACAGTACATCATCCTCTTTTATTGACTTTATTTATAAACAAAGTTAGTATTTATAAATAAATATTGACTGTCCAATATTTAGATCTACGGAACAGATCTTATAGTTACTTAACTAGATTAACATTTTAAGTATACTTACTTTTATCCCAATCAGGAATACATTTCATGACAATTGGGTTTAAAGGTGTATGGGTCACAGGGCCCAAGAACTCTTTCTCTGTATCACGTCATGGGAAAAACTAAGAACTTCTTGTTATTTCCTGCATCATAAAGTCTTGGCCATTAGGATGACGATTTGTGAACACATTGAACAGGTGAAATTAGCATAGAGAAGCATTTAATGCTTCTCATCAGTCTTGTTTGGGAAAATTTCACAGCAGAGGAAGAGCACAATGCTTCCTACTCTCCCTACAGTATAGCAGAGCAACTTGGGTGTGTAGCTTTGCATCTGTATATGGCTACAACTTGAGTGTGTAGCCATATTTGCATAAAACATCTTACTAACTGTCTAAGTAAGGAAGTGAAAATTGGGCTATATTGCAGCCCAAGGACTTGCACTCATTGGATGGACCACGACACCTCATTAGACTGTATTCTGGAGTCAAAATTCTGTCCAGCAGTCAAAATTTTGATCATAAACAGACCAATGATCCACAAGCTGCAAAATCACTGCTGATATCTAAAAAACAAAATCAAGGTGTTTCAATAATCTGGTCCAGGGATCTACCTAGTCCAACCCTTGTCCTTGAAAGCTAGTGTCCTGCAGATTTACGATGTTACCCTGCTCCAAAATAACTAAGTTAAATGAATGGCAAATTACCAGACCTTTGCCAGACGTGATGACGTTAAATTAGGTCATTCAATCATTTGATTCAGCTGTGTTGGTGTAGGGATTTATCTTAAGGTTGCAGGGCAGTAGTTCCTGAGGACTGGAGATGGAGATCTGTGATCTAGTCAAAGTCCAGAACTCAACCTGATTAAAGTGCTGTGTTGAGACCAAAAGAGCTAATAAAATCCTCAAACCTGAATGGACTGAAGCAGTGTGGGTTCAAATTCCTTCTGGAACACCTGTAACCGTTCTGCAATGCCCCGCAGAATGGTTACAGGTGTATACCAGAGCTCTACTTCTAGTAATGGTGGGATATGGTTGTTCTCCACTCTGCATGTTACTTGGGATGACCTTAGCTTTCCCCATGACTGAGCCGACAGGTTTGAAACTGCTTTTTTTCCCCCCGTCAGCTATATTTTACCACTAATCTAGAATCAGGATGGAAGGATTTGGTGGCTTTTACACAGATTCCTGAATGTATCTAAATGTAATGTAGATTTATTCTTGCTAAGCTCAGTTTTAGAAACATATTTTGGTGTCACTTTGTGTCTTGATAAAAGAAATGCTACATTATGTTTCTCATTGTAAATTATCTGTACTTTTTGTACAATGCTTCAGTTAGGCGGACATAAGAAACAGTGCAAAGGTTCGGAGAATTGAAAATCTACTGAACAGATCTTATAGTTATTTAACTAGATTAACATTTTAAAAAGATAATTATTTATGCAGAACAAATCTGTTTAGTTTATCTAAAAAGCACAAATTTATGATAAAGATCACATTAAAGCACTTTAAACAAGTTACTTTCAAGATGAAACAAACAGCTCCAACAAACCAGGACTCATGAGAGGCAGATTAGATAGATAGATAGATAGATAGATAGATAGATAGATAGATAGATAGATAGATAGATAGATAGATAGATAGATAGATAGATAGATAGATAGATACTTCATCCCTTTTAGGATTTACCCTCAGGGAAATTGTAGTTCAGTCTCCCACACAGCACCATTACATCAAATACTTAAAATATATATGACATATATGAACTGATACGACAAAGACACAGATAAACACAAAAACATCAGGCTGTGCATTAGTTCTGTGGGAATAATGGAGTGAGAAATGCACATAAACCTGGAGCAATAATAGCAGAAACAGTCAGTGGAAGAGTAGATAGTGAGAGAACAAAACATGAAGCTCAGGGTAAGTCAGGACAATCGAGAGACTTTGTTTGAAAAGATAAATCCTAAACCAGGTGTCAAAGGTTCAGAGGGTGTCAATGCCCAAGTCCAAACTTGGAGTTGGTTCTACATGTAAGAAATCAGAAGGTTGTGTCTGTACTGTACTTGTGGGAACAGTACAAACCCAAGTCTGAGAACAGAGTGCAAGATGTAGATAACAAGGAAATATGATGCATTTTATATCAGCTCCTATGGTATATGCTTCAGTCTGGGCATGTCCTGCTGATCACTGTTCCTTAAATTAATTTAAGGAACAGTTAATTTAAGGAGAGTTCCAAATATCTTAACTGCAGCTCCAGTTTATTGGGGATATTTGGGACACATAAAAAATTTATTTGTTTTCTCCATTGTTACTTTTCTACTGCACTTCCAAGAAAGGAAGAAGGAAACTGGCTGAAAGAAAAGACTCCTTACTGAAAGAAAAATCTGTCATTAATTCTTGATGTTTCCAGCTCCTCTAACAAGCAGAGTCCTTCTTGGACGTTACAGTTGCCTGTTCCAAAAATATTTGCTTTACATTTTATGTTTGTATGCTTAGTTGTTAGAAGTGGAGCTTTTAAATGTCAAGCAATGCTTGTTGATGTTGATAAAATGCGTGAATAGTCCCTGTTGTGGTTTTTAGAGCTAACCGGGTTCTTCATGAAGAAATATGCAGGGACTATTCACTGTGGATTTCCCCTACTGTGTTTTGAGGAAGTTTGTGAAACAATAAATAAAATGTATGTGAAGAATGTTGACTAGTTTTTATTTTTGCCGCTTTTGTGATGATCAGGAACAACAGACTACAACGTAGTGCTATAACACACCACACTGAAATGTGACGCTGACTTCAAGTCTGGCAGTAAAAATGCATTTATTTTCAATTACCTGTACTACAACAAATATGTTTTTTTTTTTTTTCATTTTTGTTGAAAATAGAGACGTTAATGATGTTTGAAAGATAATGGATGTCATGTTATGGAAGAGGAGTTGCATGGCACAGCAACAACAGCACATGTTTAGCAGAACCAACACATAGCATGTACGGCCTCAAATAAGAAACTGTTTATGACTGGTTGTGTAGAAATGCCTCCATATCTTCCTACAGTCAGCCGACATCCTCCTGTACACCTGCAGGGATTCTGTGGTTCCTGGATATTTGGGGCATCACTGAGCTAAAGCCAGAAACTCTAATATAAGTGATGGAAGCTGGTAGCACCCGTCGATTGATGGCTCAGGCTTGCAGAGAGACAGGAACCGTCTCTCTGCTGGATTGGAGGTGCTACGTCCATTCTAAGTGCTTGTTTGATTGCTTACATCTCAAAAAGATATTCTTTCTCTTAAACCTAAGGAGGCCAGAAATGAAAAGTTTTATTTTGTGAAGTATGTTTAATAAATAACTAGGTAATACCAAAAGACAGCCATACTGATGATTTAGTAAATATACGTTTGAAAACCAGAATGTAGCATTATGAATGGGGTTCTGTGTTGACTACTGAGTTTACCGTTCCAGCACCACAATAAACCAACTACTGAGGTTCTGTGGTCCACAAATTGTACATTGGTCAAACACAGCTGTTCAGTTCCATCAGCATTTACTGATCCATCTGGAAACTTTATGTTGCAATGAAATGTTGACATTGAAATGTTGTTTTTTCCAATACAAGCTTGGAAAAAACAATCTTTGTCTGGCAGTTGAAGTTGAAATCAAATCATAGAACCTTCCAGCTGTAGGTGATACAGCTGGCAAACAAACTAGATGAAATTCTGCCTGATAAAATTAGAATCCCTTTCTAAGGTCATATTTAATTTTTTCTTTGCTTGCTTAATGTATACAACCATTAAACCTATTAACATGGCTCACCGTGTTAATAAATTGCAAATGCTGCAAACGGGCAGGGTGTGTGTTTACACCAGACCCGCACCTGTCTGGGGTGCAACCATTCTCCAGGGGTTACCCAGGAATTGGGGCCTGAAACATGGATAAAATAATTTGCAATTATCAAAATTAGCTGTACATATGCGGCAATGTCTAAAGAAGGACAGAACCACCATTCATGCTTGTTTCTGAGGGATGATTTTTTACAAAGATAAAATTAAAACTCATGTCTATGCAAACGACAATTCTAACAACACAACCAATTTAAGCTTTAGATTTTAATATACTTACATTTAAAGCTGTAGTTCTCTCCCGCTGCGTCTTCTCTTCATCAGGTGGGTTGAGAAAGATACATCAGACCCGTAATTGAAAGCAAGAGGAAAATCAAACTTTAGTTGTTAGTCTTCAACTTCAACTTTCTTCCTTAAATTCTGACAAGACAGAAGTTGTTGTTTTTGGACCAGAACCTCTGAAATAAAAAAACTGCTCAGTCAATCACTTGATCTGAATGGCATTAAATTGGTCTTCAATATAAAGTAAATAATATGTGTTGTTTTTGAAAAGGATATGCAATTTAAATGTTATATTAAACAACTTTCTAGGACTTTCATTTTTCATCTGGAATATTGCCAAGATTAGAAATATCGTGTCCAGCAGTGACGTTGAAAAACTAGTCACTTCTGTTTTTCAGTCACTTTCAGAAGCGGGCTGCATTTCAGTCAGTTTCAAAAGTAAACTTCAAAGCTGGACTTCCGTAATTATTTACTATCATGAGGTACACAAAATAAAGTTAAAAACATGTAGATTATCCAAAATGCTGCAGCAAAAATTCTGATGAAAATTCAAAATAGAAAACATACATTTCCTATTTTAGCTTCCCCTCAAATTTAAATATTCTATGATAATTCTGAAGCAGAAAAAAACCTGGGCTTTAAACATGGAAGTCACAAATTTAGCTTTCTTTATATTGTTTTTAGAAACTTACCTCCTAAATTTAACTCAGTTTTGATGAAAATTAATTTGATATCCTGTTTCATGTAGAAGATGGTTTAATGCTATTCTGGAGCCTTTGATAAACAGTACAAAAACTCTAGAAATCTCATTACTGGGTAACAATAGCCATTATACAGACGGAGCAGGAGCTTCTCAAATAATTTTCCCTTATCGATGAAGATGTCAGTGATGACCTGCAGATGATCTTGTCAGAAGATATGTATTCAACTACCTATGTTGCAGTTGATAATATTGACTATAGAACTGGATTTGTTTGTTGTGCAATGCAAAATGAATTGCCAGGGTTTTGCATTTCATAAGTAACATACCTGTAGTGGACAATAATTTTGCTTTGAATAAACAACTTTTCACTGATACTTTTGATGATCATTTTCATTTTTCAGAGTTGCTTAAAGTGATGAAAGGCATCTTGTTCAAATTCCTCCACTTCAATTTAATGAGCTATTTAATATTGATATTAATATCAATATTAAATTGGAGTTGATTGGAGTTAAATGACTGATTGTACGTTGAGTCATCATTCACACTGTTGGAACCCCAGCTTCAAAATAGAATTTAAAAAATCTTTAAAATGGATTTGCTTGTTATAATTATTGGTCATCATAAGTATAACCAGAATAAGGACGTTACTTTTTTCAGATCCAACACTTGATTGTGCTAAACTAACACTAATGAAGTAGTTATTTTTTGTTTTACATCATATCAGTGTTAATGTAACTTCTCTGACAAAGAGTTAAATATTTTACTATTTTGAAAGTGTTGGTTTGCCTCTGAGGAGTGTGTGGAACTATATAAATCCTGAAACGTGTTAAAAACAACTGGAAGTAGAGATAAAGACTGGACTTTATACTGTGAAGCTTTTCTGAGTGGCCGTTTACTTCAGCTTGCAAGGATAAAATTTAAAACAAAGCAGAAGAACTCTTTATTTAGCATGGGGTGGAGGGCTGGGGGGATCACACCGATTATGCCAGTTTAGTTTCGAACCGGATCGTTTTTCGGATCCAGTTCTAATCTCCAGAAAGCGGCCACTTTTCCGTTCTGCGCATGCTCTGTTCGCTCCCTGTTTGTATAGAGGGCAGTGGAAATAAAGAGAGTTAACGGGGATCCATGAAGTGGCATGTTACAGCACCGCACTTTTTTCCTGGCTCTTCTTCTTCACGATGTTCTTTGGGATTTTAATAAGATGCGTGTGTGTTTCCCGATAAGCAGCTTTCTCCTCGCCGTCAACTTTTACTGTCAGCTGCTGCGTGCTCAGGGTGAGTCTGCCCCTGATTTCGATCTGAAACTTCCCGAACTTCCCACTGGTTCTGTTTAGTCTTTTCTGGGTCTGCTTAGAGAAACATGATGGCTTCACTGCTTCGGACTGGTTTGTTAGTCCGAGCCAGTTTGGTTGGCTTTCCTTCAAAGCAAACCAAAACTCCGTTTGTGACCTTTCCGTTTCATGCCGCTGTGGGCCTTGGTGAGCTGTCCAGTTGTAGTTGGAATTTACTGCAAATCTTTTTTGATTTGAGTTTAAAGACGCTGAAGTTGGCATCTGATTCACAGCTTCGGATTCTGCGCTTCCGTATTTCTCTACCTTTAAAGAATATTTGGACTCTCGTCTCTCGTGGATTAATACACGTTATGATCTGGGGATCTATAATTAGGGCGATATCAACGGGGGCTTCCGTCTGTTTTCAGGAGCTCATCATAAACGTTGTATTGTAATAATCCAAACTTGAACAGAAATATTATCCAGCACAGATATTCTTAATTATATATATATATTTATTTATGGAGCCAGCCTTTATTCAGTTTGTGATTTGACAAAAATCTTAATTTACATTTAGAGTATTTGTTTGACCTTATCTAAATACACATTATAACTCCGGATGATCTTTGAAAAACAGCTTTCCTTCCAAAACTCTAAAAAACACAAAAACCTTTATTCTCATTTTGAAAGGTTTATCTAATTTAACCATTAACATGCGCCAAAATTATACATGTAACTCTTTTTGTGTTTTCACAAATAGAATGAGGGCTGGAGGAATCACAAACGGTGTTTTAAAGAGCTTGTAATCAGTGGAGAATTCACCAGAGGTTTTAATGTAGTCAGTATTACTGGGTTTTCCCAGAGCCGATTAAATGTTATTTGTGGAAAACGGTGAAATAGCTCTTTAAGTGACGTAGGGTTACGTTCCACTGCGTAGGCACCGCCCGCCACATTGTTTGGTACTTAGACTGGATAATTGGCAAAACAACTTTCGGGAAAAACGTGTCACCGTGTTTGTAACTTTTTATAGTTTGCAACTAGGAGTGAAAGTAAAGGCTCCTCTCTGCTCTCTATCAACGTGTTCAGTGTGTTTGTAGAGCTCAGACCATTATTAGGTCTGCATTCCGCTTCAGAGAAGCAACACTGAAGTTTGAAGGGAAAAAAAGGATAAAACAGTTCCAATAGAAGTCTGTGTTGCAGAGTGTGACTGCTTGGAGGTTAGATTAGATCCGGGGTCTCAGTAAAAACAGTCCGGAAACGCGATTAAATTGAAAAACGGACAGGAAGTTACCATTCGACCCGCAGCATTAATAAAGGGCCATTTCGCAACTTCTTAAAGAACCACAACTGCATTTGAGCATTTCTGAATCAAAATCTAAATGAAATTCTCAGCAATTTTTTCTAATGCATTTTATGTCAAAACAAGAAATTTAATCTGAAGAAATCTAAGAGTTGCTAAATCATAACATGAACCACATTTCAGAGGCTGTCATAAGTGAAACCTAAGAACAGATAAAAAAAAGAGGCTTATGTCCAGAATTAAAGTTTTAGATTGAAACATTCGACACATGATCTTTGACAAATGTTATGTCTGTTAGGGATTGTAAAAGATGTCAGTCAATTGACTTGCAACAATCTTTTATTTTGATAAAAAATGGTCATGTTACTGTCATAACTGTCATCACTAAAACAGTGATAGAGAACATTTTGTCTTGAAATTAACAGACATTAAGTTTGCATTCTTTTCAAACACTGAAGTTAAATCCTGAAATTAAGATATTATTCATGGAATCTTTACCTTATTGAGCATGTGCTCACTAGATATGGGCCACCAGATGTTTATATTATAATAATCTTATATGTAAAAAGTTTCTCTATGTAAATGTTCAGTAGCAGGTGTGAGCAGACCAGGGGCAGGTCTGGAGGAGATGGGAGCCATGAGGCCCACCACAGGGACAGCAGGAAGCTTTAAAAATGTAATCAAATTGCAGCTAACCTTTTAAAACATGGGTATTACTTGATACTGGTCATTTTCTTACTTGGAAGCACATTTTCACTATTTGGTTGTTTGTAAATTATTTCTCCTAATCCTCAGACAGCTTGTTGAACCAAGTGCTGAACCCCCAGTGTGGTTTGGGTAAGTTTCTTTCAAATGATCAGCAGAAATTCTCAGAAGCTCAACATGTTGTAGGAAAAAGAACGCTGGTTTTTCAAAAATAATTTTTTTTTTAAGGAAAAGAACTGGAGCCCATAAATTCAGTGAAATCTAGGTTTTGAAGTCAGAAAGCAAAGAGAATAGCTTTTTGGGGTACTAATGAATTCATTAGGGGTGCTAACTAAGTAATCCAAACAGATGTGCCTACCAAGAGGGCAGTAAAACAACAGCTGTTGATTTGATTTTCACTTGTTGATAGAGTCAGTCTGGAGTTGCTCAGTTGTTCTCTATTGTTGGATTTTTGAGCCATTTTTGTTTGTCCAGGCGTCTCTTCAGGAGACGTCCAGCTACTGACAGCTTCCTTAGTGTTCCACAGCCTCTCTCACTGACGTTCTTATCCAGCAGGGCTGTGCAGTGTTAAAAACTGCTCTAACGCTGGTCGGGCGGTCTTTGAAGTTCAGTGCACATGGGCGCAGGATGTGGATTTGCTCTGATTAAGTATCACTTTGTTCAGCCTGTGTTTTTTTCTCCCTCACACATCTGTCCCAGACATGAAAGAAGCAAAACTCTTAGATCTTCATTTGTGCTGCATATTGTCTCCAAGAGCCTTTTTATTACTCATAAAGAAGCAAAAACATATATTTTCTCTAGATCTTTTAAACATCCTCCATAAGAAAATGTGAGCACTTCTTTTTTCTTTAGGAAGTAGAAGCATATTCTTCCATTTTCCCTCCATTTTATACTTAAATTCCACACATTTTGTCTATGAAGTACTTGTGTAGAGCGTTTTGTTTTTAGTTTCTTTCATGGTTCAGTCGGATTCTTGAGGCTAGCCGGGAGAGAATGCATCTGGAACCTATTTGGCTGTGCAGAGCAGAAGGGGATGAGGAGGGAGGGAGCAGCAGCTTTTGGCTCTCCATGTCCACTGTGAGCAGACGGGCCCAGAGTCCCACAAACCTAATTATAGTGTGGTGAGCACAAGATTAAAGTGTGGGATACACAGCTGAGGGTTTGTGCCGCAGCTGGGTGGGGCAAATCTTGAACTCAGTAGCAGTCAAATTCCAAAATTTAGTTTTCTTAAATATTTCACAATAACAGCATAATATTTTAATATTCACATTAATGTCTTTCACAAGTAGACCCAAAAATATCATGCATCTAAATGTCATATGAGTAGAAGTAATTTGTTTCATCCTGAAAGGCTGAATTTCATTGTTCCATTGGCACTTTGATCGATGTGCTGTTTCTTAGAGATCAGCCACATTCAATCAGAAGTCTCCTCATAGCACAGCCTCACATTAGGAAGAAAATATTTCCAATGGAACTGGAATGCAGCAGTTGGTTAAAAATTTAGTTATCATCTATAAATGTATGACTATCCCAAGATATTTGTAAGCTTGACCTCTCTAAATGGCTTGACCTTTGATTAAAGTGACTTTGTGCCTCCTAAAATCAATTGTCTCTTTTGTTTAGTTTGAGGAAAGAGTCCTTGCTCCATTGAACAAATCATCAATAACCTGCACATGCTACTTTTATTTCCCTTAAGCAGGCCGACAATAACAGAATCACCTGCTTACCTTAATGATAAATCAGTAATCACACACATCATCCCATAAAGAGGCTGTTCTGCACCCACTGTCAGGCTTCCTGATCCTATGAACAACTTCTCTGCACAGGTTCATTAACACCTTCAGATCAGGATAACTGGAAGGTTTCCAAAAGGCTTTCATTCTGCCGAGTGACTGAAACTGAGAGTGAAGTTTTAGGCCAACACTGTTCTGACAAGGGGAGCAATAATCCTCCTGGGCAGTGATAGTTTGCAGTCAGTGTTCCTGTGTTCTCCTGTGTGTGTCCCCATCTCCAGCCATTGACAAAAACAATCAAACAATAAACTTCAAATGTCACATCTCTCTGTTTTAACACAAACCTCGACAGCTGGAAGCACTGATAGGCCCAACACACAAGCCTCAACACAATGTGGACATCACTGTATATGTCCATGCTGCATATTGTAAGGATACACTGTCCATTACTGTTTGAAATGAAATGAAGCATTGTTTCCTACAGCCAATATTAGACTCAAACACTTTCGTTCAAAGTTCCAGGTTGCCATAAATGCCACAAAATTAATGTCATGACAAACTTTAGGCTCAAAGACACATCTAAACTGTTCTTCCAGTTAATATTCTGAGACTTTGTTACCTTAAAAGTAAAATAAACAGAACTGGCATAAAACCCTGTTGGCTTATTGTCACTGACTGACTCAACATGAGCGGGAATTGACCAGTTCAGGAGAACATTGAATGAATCAATGCATGTGCTGTTACACATTAACTATGTTGATTACATACAGGAAACACCAGAATGTTGCGCTGAACAACTGAAATAATTAGACGTCATCCCAGTGAAATAGTTTTCCATTCTTCTAAACAGAGGTCTACTTTACATGAAGCCTTCATATTTAAATGAAATATAAAATTATTTTCACAGTAACTGGGCACCTTGCAGTCAAAGTCCCAGTATTGTGGATCGATCAGTCAGTGAAGTGACTATGCTGACATCTGTCCTCAGCCATGTGAGAGAGGGAGCCAGTGAAATCATGTGAGCTCTTCTAGCCCATAAATTATAGCTTGTTCCAAGTATTTTAATAAAATTTTTCCATTTTAACATCAGCTTTGAAAGATAGCACTGTGAAATCGGTTTTGTGTTTTTCTATAGTTAGATTTAAATAGTTGCCATTTTTAAATTGGATGTTATTTTGTATCTTTGTGGTTGTAAAGTTTTTAACAAGGCATCTCAATGTGCCTTGGAATAATCCTAAAAGATGCATATTCCAGCATCTTTTTTGTCTAAACAAACTTGACCAATTTAATATTGCCTGAGGCATAATGATCAAGTTGGACCAAGCTTTCATTGAATCAGGCTTATCCTTTTCCTTGGTTTCAAAATTTGGCCTAGCAACACTGAGAGAGAGGAGTTCCCTTCAGGAGATTAAACTGTTGTCTAAACTGATCGGAGAAATACAAAAATCAGATGCATTCCTGTACATCAGCCAGGTACAGCGGATAGCCTCTTCTGTTTTACAAGATGTTTTTACCACCTTCACAGGGAGTTTCAACTTCCACCCTTTGCTCAGATATTTTTGGTCTCTAAATGGAGGGCAAGATGCTTTAAAAACAGTTTTGTTCCTACTGCTGTTATTTAAACTAACAAACTGAGGTGACATCAATGATCTGAGTGTCATAAAATTCTTACCTCAACATGTTATTTATTTATATTAGTTACATTTTTAAGTTTTTACTCTCCCCTTCTGTGCCTATTTTTTTGTCCAACTTTGTTTTGAATATGATTTGTGGTACATCGAACATATTATCTGATGAGATTATGCTATGTGTTACTTTTTACAGTGTGCGTGGATGAATATGCATGCTACCACTGCAAACTAAATCTACCTTTAGGTATAAATAAACTAACCTAACCTAATTTGAATAGCATGTCAGTAAGATGGCATTTCAGAGTGATTTGAATGTTAAAAATGTAAAATAATAACTAGTTATGAAACAAGTAACTAACAATACTTTTTGTCAAATGCCATCATCAAATATGTTGATCAATATTCCAGTTATTATGTCCAGTTTTTAGCCTTGGAACTTTAAAGGAACTCAGTGTTTCAGCTGTTTTACAGTTTTCTGGAAGTTTGTTCCAGATTTGTGGTGCATAGAAGCTGAATGCTGCTTCTCCTCGTTTGGTTCTGGTTCTAGGGATGCAGAGCAGAACCAGAACCAGAAGACCTGAGAGGTCTGGAAGGTTGATACATGTATGTATTGTGTTGCTGAGCTGTTAAGTAAGTTATAAACTAACAACAGTATTTTAAAGTCTATTCTCTGAGCTACAGTGGAAGGACTTCAGAATTGGGGTGAATTGAGCGCCACCTTCCTGGTTTACCACTCAGGTCTTCTGATTCTGGTCTTCAGTTTCTATAAGGTCTTTGCACTTGCATGCTTTGTTTGTTCTTCTAAAACATGCTGGTTATTATTACAAACATTTCTACTTTGGCCTCATCTGTTCCAGAAAGCTTCCTGCACATCTATGGTGTGCAGAGCTGTTCTGTAAGAACCAATCTCTGTAAAAACAGAGAGAAATTTGCTTCTGGCAGTGCTTTCAAACAAGTCAGATTTCATTAGACTTCTTGTTGTGACAAGAGCTTTAATATTAAACATGCAAAAGTGAGGTTTGTGGGGGAGGGGGGGTTGTTGGTTGTCGGAGCATTGCCAGAGAATTAAGTTTGCTGGGATGTGCACTAATGGAAAAAATGACCACTTAAAATCTTTCCCACCATCAATTGCAGAATTGAGAACTTTTTTTTTTTTTTGGTAATGGTAACATAACCCTTCCTGAATTGATAGAAAATAGCTTCTCAAACACATCTGCAAAACAGCAAACTGCTAAAAATCTTCAATCCTAATAAATCAGTCAACTTATCTAGTAAGCTGCACTGATCTGCTTTCTGTCCCAAATCCTGTGGAAGCAGTATTCCTGTAGAGTACTCCTTACACACCTTCTCCATCTTTTCTGTTTTTCAGTTCAGATTTGATTATTTATATAGTTCAGGTACAAAACAATTGTTTACTCAAGGGACATTACAAGACACAGAAATCAACTAGTATAAAGAATACAGAGTCAGTTCAATTGAATAATATAGGCACTCGGCAGATTCAAATTCAGCTGCATAAATTCGAGTCTGATCGTAGTTTTATGGCACTTCATTTAACCTGTCATTCACGAGAGGACCCAAATTTGGGTGACAGAGGTGTCAAACTCCAGTCCTCAAGGGCCTCTGTCCTGCAACTTTTAGATGTGCCTCTGCTGCACCACACCTGAAAAGAATAATTAGGTCATTAGCAAGGCTCAGGAGAACCGATCTACACAGGGAGGAGGTAATTAAGCCATTTCATTCCACTGTTTTTTACCTGTGGCACATCTAAACACTGCAGGACAGCGGCCCTTGAGGACTGGAGTTTGACACCCCTGTCATTGTGAATGACAACCTGAGACCAACAGGTTAAGTTCAGTTTGTTATGTCAATTAGTAATTTTTTTCTTGCTGATTGTATTGAGTTGTTAACTTACTTAATATACATTATGTGAATCTGGAAGAGGAAACCTCCAGCAGGGCCTGGCTCAGAATGAGAGCCCTTCTGCCATGATGTCTAAAAAACCTCAGCAGTCCTGGTCCAGGAGTTCCCTTTCTGTTCCAGAGAATAGTCAATAGAAGCAGTAGCTCCTTTAGCAGCTTCATCTAGAAGAGAAATACAACTTAGTCCCTTAATGCCTAACACTCTTTTTGAGAAATATAATCAAAAATTACATTTCCAGAATGAAGAGAAAATATCTACAATATTTATTTGGATTGTTTTGATATCAAAATAAAGGTAAGACTGTAGAATATACTCTAGAAATCTTAAAAACTTATGTCATGTTACTGAGTGAGAGGAAATGAATACAGCACACAGCAGAAAATTAAGAAAATTTCCGCCTAAAAAATGTAGCTTGTGATCTGAATATCCCTTTAAAAGCATGCAGTTGCTATCCAGAACATCTAGAAGGAAACAATTACAGGATCTGGCAATCTACTGTAGCAAGATTCAAGCAAAAAGTGAAGAGCAGAAGTGTATAGTTTTAGTTGAAGAAGTCTATGGACCACCCTGAGTATCCTCACTGCGAAAACAGTTAAAAATTACAAATGGTTAGAACACATTGCAACTTTATTTACATATTTACATATTTACATTACCTTGCCACTCCCTCAAGCAGCTCTTTTAAGTGACGCGCAGAGGGACCCGACACTTCCTGAAGCAACTGGTTATCTGATATCAGCTTCCTGGAAACTCCTGCACTGCCTGTGGGATCGCGACACGTGGCGTCACGCCCATAGTACTCTGACATGCATGTAAGTAGTGTTGAGGTAGTAATACTGAGCTCTCAAAAATAAACATTTCTGCGTCTTTGATGAGTGATAAATATTT
>NW_015116304.1:0-15293 GCF_001443285.1 Poecilia latipinna
AACATAATAAGAAGAGTTACACAGGGCTGCAAGTTATCAAATTGAAGGGGTTTTTTTTTCAGCTATTTACTATAAAAATAATCAACTGTAACTGTTTTTTTTAATGGTTTGAAAGTTTGTTACCTGAAACAATCTTTAGTTGGGTTTTTTTAGAATAAAATTATATTTCATTTTAAAAAATAACGTGTTTGTTCCATTGCTTACGTCCATTCTGTTCCTAAATCTAACTTTTAGGAAACATATTTATTTTTCTCTTTTTGGAAACTACCCTTTTACTCATTCTTCTTCTGCCAGCTAAACACTCAACCTCTATAAAAAAAAGTGTATCTAAAACATTTTATTCCAACACTGAAAACATTTCATGAGAATGAATCAGCATTCTGTTCTTGGACGTTGCACTACAAATATTCTCTTAATCCATAAACATGCACTGGGCCTCATCTAAGTATATTCAAAGAAAACAAATGATCTTTTCAAACATTATTTTCAACTTTTAAAAACTGGCCAGTTGTGTCTACCTGATAGTTCCTGAGCTCAACAATTTTCTCATGCTGCACCGCCGAGTCATTCCAGATGAGGTTGGCAGTCTCATCATCATCCCGTGCTTTGATGAAGTCCATCTCCCTGGTGACTATACGTACTGCATAAAAATAAAAAAAAAACACATTAGTATCTATTCTAAAAAAAAATAAAAATAAAAAAATAAAAAATACCACAAAGAAGCTAGAATCTCCACAATAAACATGTTGAGTGCCTTGCAAGAGCATTCATATCTCTTCAACTTTTTTCAAATTTTGTCGGGTTTATTGCAACAAAATAGATCACACAAAGAAGTGCATATTTTCTATAAGGAAGAACAATACACAACTCTTTACTCTAAAACTCTTCAGTAAGATCTAGTGCAACAATTCCCTTTCAGAAATTGATGGATATGTAAATGAAATTTAATCTAATTCTAAATAAAGTTAGCATAGGCCTAAATTATTTTAGCTGCTAAGAGGTGGTAATTCTGGAGCAAATGCAGAAATGCGCCACTCAGGTGGGAGAATCGGTCAAGAAAAAAAATTTAATTGTGAAGGCTACAACTATGAATTTTATAGATATATGCCAAGGAGAAAGCCATTCCTTGAGAAAGTAACAAAAGGTACCAATTACAGCTGGGTTAGACTACAAAGGCACACTACACCTTAACCATGCATCGCTTTCCCTACACTACTTTGCAGTACTTTTTATTGGTCTATACTTCAAAATCTGAAAAATAATTAATTACAGTTTGAAGATAATTGACAAAAGGATAAAAAAGATTAAAAAAAAAAACTTAAAGGTTATGGACACTATATATACTTAACCCTGCAAGTCACCGTATCTTTACAAATACCTCTTAAAAACTGACCAGCCATGTTCTAAAGAGCGAGGCAGCTCAAAGTTATAGATGCAAAAAAAATAAATAAATAAATAAATAAAACATGCTCTCCCTCTGACCCATAAATCCTGAACCTAACCAAGCGTCACAGATCAATATTTCACTCAAACATTTTGCTAGGCCTAAATGTTGTTGTGCATTCGTAAAGAGATGAATCTGGGAGGTCATAGATCAAAAAGCTCACAGCAATATTTACTATTCATGAAATGGTAGCACAGCAGCTAATCGTAAAGCCTCTCCTGAAAAAGATAAATTAATTGACTGTAATGCATTCAAATCCCACCGGAAACCGTATAGCATGAGAGATAGGTGGCAACCCACTTGGACATTAATCCAACAAGTATTCATTATTCAGCAGTTAATGAAAAATTCATATGCCCTAACAAAACAAAGTATTAATTAATTTCTTGAAAGCGTCTACAAACCTGGAGAAGGCTTGCCTAATGTTGCGTGATGGCACTTGAATGGGGAAATAAATGTTTCCAATGTGACTTCATCCATCTGTTAATGTCAGCAGAGACTAACAGTGTTTTGCTAACTGGAACAGCGAGGATTTACATCAAAGCAGACATATGCTTACGGTTAGCAGCATGGTCCTCTAGTACGGCAGGGCAATAATTGATCCTTTTCTTGCAATTCTCACAAAACAGCCTCTTTAAGTGCTTCAGCATGCATTTCCCTGCTGAATGGGCCCAAAGCAGATTCCAAATCCTATTTTCTCACATCATAAAACTTTACCTGGGATATTATCGGTTCTCAAAAAAGGTAAAAGAGGGGCAAAAAAAAAACAGCAAAAACAAGCGATCCGTCTGGCCTGCGGTGTTAATTTTCCCTCAAAATAGGCCTGAACTACCCTCAGAATGGCCACTGTGAGGGTCCCGTCACAGTTAGATGACTGACTCACAGCTGGACTCCCGTCTACCGACAGGATGCCGACTGCCTCAGACTTCTACTCGCTGCTGCTGACTCCTTACTTTCATCGGTTGTAGTTCACCCCTGAGAACTCTGCTGCCACACAATATATTGACCTTCAGAGGAGTGCTTACCGTGCTCTTTTAGCTAATCTCAAACTGAAAAGAACAACAACTCACCGCCAAGCTAAATTGCCCCACAGAAGATTTATGTAAAGCACATATGGCTGAACTGTCTCCGTGCGAGCTGTTTAGCTCAACTGCAACTATTTGGGTGTAATTTGAGACAAGGAAAAGCAAGCTCTCTCAAAAACATATCCACCTCGGCAGATTTTATTGTTAAGGAAACATTAGAGTCGGATTTGTGGTGTTTTTGCAGAACTCACTAAGCCACGGGAAGGAACCGGGCTTAAACTCCCTTACTCATTAGATTTTCTTATGAGGAAAAACAAACCTCAAATTCAATAAAAATTTAGTTCAGTGCAGTTGCAGTAAACAGAAAATTACTCTACAAAACAAACGAAAACATAGAAGAATTTTCAAGGGAGACTTTGTTTGTAGGGCTTTTCACTTGTCTATTTAGGTAAATTTTGTTTCTCACCTGTTTTCTGAACCAATGTAGTGAAAAGAAGTGATGGAAACAGTTTGGATAATCCTGTTAGAACTGATTAATCTAACCAATTGTCATGCCTATAAGCTATGAAGAGCAGCAAATCCTCTTTTTATGTATTTATGTAAAATACAATCAAAAAGTTAATTTACTAATGAATTTCATTGGAACATTAAAGCTTGCAGATGATAAATTCTTTAAACAGAGTGATAGTTGATTGCCTCTGTTAGTTTCAATGTTTGTGTCATTTCATATATTGTATGTATTATTATGTATTTCTCTGAAAATTTGAATATTACACAAAACCAATAAAAACATTTCTATTACAGAGATTGTATGCTATGCTGGCTAGAGAGATGTCTGGCAGACAATCGCTGTCATTTTGGAAGAGGAACAACATCCACAAAAGATCATAGCTGACGAAGGTGGCTGTTTAACAAGTGCTATGACTAAGTATAACAATTGGAAAGTTGAGTGGAAGGAAGAAAAGTGTGGTAGAAAAAAGTGTACACTCAAAACGCTAACCACATCATTAACATAATATGAGCTTCAAGTTTTGAATTGAATCACTGAGATAAATTAACATTTCAATAACATTCTAATTTATTGAGATGCACCTGTAGTTAGATTCCCCACTGGCATGTTTCTTTTTTTAATTTCACATACTTGTGCAGTCATTATGACACCAAGGAAGTCGGAACTTCTTTTGAGGTAGAATACCTATTTCGTATTTGGTGCCAGAGACATTGGCGGTTATTCTTCCCTTCTTCTTTTTGCTGTGCGCCTTCCTCTTCCCACTGCTCCGGTAGGGACCCACAGATGGGACATTCACGGGGGACGCTCCTTGATCCTCTGGAGGAGATAACACACAGCATAACTAGATACAAGCACAGCTTGTGCTCCAGAACAGGGAGGGAAGCAGAACTCTAATGTGTTTTTCTTGTTCCTGCAGGGGATTTAGAGAGTTTTGTTTATGGGGGAAGAATGTAAGTGGATTATTCATCTTGCGTGGTGTAGTTCCATACATCATAATCCTTAAATTATTACAGTTTCAGTGTGTGTGGATGTGTGTGTGGAGGTAGACTTAAGTATGTCACACTGCATGCACAAATTCAGCGTGAGCAACTAATACACTGACCCTGTCAGTCCTGAGAGGCATGACCCTCTCTTACTCACCTCCATCATTAGGAGGGGAGGGCATCTCAGGGGCTAAAAGAGAGAAGGGGTAAACCAAGCTTTTTGCCAGGCTTGGTGGGCGGGCCTCACAAGGTGCTCACAGCACCCCCTCCAAGGGCTCTCTCACACTCGCAGTAGTTACTCTTGCCTGTCCCCGGCTGCGTGGACGATGTGGTTCAGAACAGCCCGATGGATCATCTGAGGATCTCCTTGGCCTGCTTCAGCGGCATAAGCAGAAGAGTCTGAGTGGGCAGGGGATTCGGCATGGGTAGCAGCGGTGGGAAAGGGCACGGAGGGGAGTAGGATTCCTCAGGGGTCTGCACGGCTTGGACTTATTTACAACTGCCAGGGCGGAAAGGGAGGGAAGGGGAGGACAAGGGGGCAGAGAGCCTGCGAAGGAGATGAAAAAACATTGTTTATAGGTGCAAAGTTTAGAGTGATCTAACCAATCAAAGACGAGCGGCATGAAGCTCAGAAATTCCACAAACAATACTGAAAATTCAATTATTCAGTACTGTGTCGGCTGGAATCATCCAGATTTCATGGAATCATGGTGAAAATATTAATGGACTACTCAAGCAAGCTGTTTTGAGCATCACATTGTTTCGAGTGCCTGCTGGGTTTAATCGTGTGGCTACAAGGTCACTTGATTCAAACAGATGGTATCTTCACAGTGGCTTATTGAGATGTTACCTCAAGGAAATTAGCATCAGTCAGCCGCCCAACTCGGCGGTTGTCCTCAAAACCTTTTTGGAATGAAATCTGATATTGTTGTCTTGCTATGTCCGAATTACCAGTATTGCTCATTTGAGCAGCAAAAGGACTCAGTGACAAGAATTTGGAGGGGGGGGGGGGATTTCAGCTTCAGGTCATGTTTTTTTGGGGTTTTTTTTTTCTAGAACTGCACTTCTCAGGATAGCAACACGTTGAACTAGCTCTGTTACTTTCACGTTCTGATTCTTCATTTTCGACAACACCAGGTGTTTCCTAATTGCTGCTGCTGCAGGATTTCTCCAACATGCATGACAGAATCAAAGCCACACACATCAAAAACATACCCGGATATGTTTTTGAAGAGGAAATAACATTATAACATGGTACAAAGTTTGAAAATAATACATAATACCACACCCCGCTTAAAAGGTTTTCTGCAAAAACAATCTCTGGTCAAACATTACTTTTCAATAATTTTCCAATTTAACAAACTCCAAACAAAGTGGCATACAGCTCTAAATAAAACGTTTCAAAATGGTTGAAGTTATGCTTTTAGTTTTTATGCAACAAAAAAAGTTACTATGGCTTTCCTATGCACATTTGTTTACAAGTATTCATGCCCCTAGATTTTATTATTTTTTTACACTTAGTCATTGAACAACCAATGACAACCAATGACAATGGACACTACTTTGTATTGGGAAATCTCATTACATTTTACTATGATTCTATGTGGCAGACGATTACAAAGTAGTGCATAATTGTAAATTTCTAAAACAAGAAATAGTTTTATAAAGTCTTTTAATATTCCAAAACAATAATGCAAATATATCAGCACTGCTTCTTCTCATCCAGTAATAAGACAAGATGTAAGAGGCATGAATAGTTTTGTATTGTAATATATTGTTATTGCATGGTTAAGGCCTCTGCGTTGACTTCATAATAATGTAAACTACCATAAAAGTGTGCAAACTGCAGACTCTTTCTATCCCTTATCACAGTCGGTTTAGTTACAAGCTAGTTACATTTATTCCTGGAAACTGAAATTTTAATGTGACTTTATAAAGAAAAAAAAAAGTCAACCGCATTTTATTTCAGTACTCTAAAATACTTCAAGTATACTTATACATACAAGTAATGGTGGCAAATTTATAGAGTCGTTTTTCCAAGTCATTATTTCTGTTTATCTCATAAGGATGCAACACACTGGCAAGCAATGCAAGTAACGACAAGCCATGTAGTCCCAAGAGACCAATTCTTTTTCCATGTGTCACAAGCCAACCACACAAAAACTATGTGGTAAAAACTTTCCATTAATCATTATAACTACCTGCCCTTGTCCACAAATTGGTAAATGTCTCTTTGACGCTCAAATGGCAAATGAGTAAGATACTATATAAGAGCTGTAGGACATTTTGACTTTAAACATGAACAAAGAATGCAAAAATAGTCTGGAAATGTGCATGGAAGTGGTAAATGAAATACAACAATGACTATAAAACAACTTAACTCACAAATAACATGCAATGTCCTATTGTGCGTCTTCGAATTTCATAAAGAGATCAACAGTAGCCTCTAGTGGTGGGAGTACACTAAATAGTGTGTTTTCCACCAAACAATGTTCACAGTCCACACATCCACTTTCCTTCGCTACAGGATCAGTGAGCTTAAAACGATGTGCTCACGAGACAGCTTACAAAGCAACTGCATCGATTCTATCAACAGTCTCTAGACAAATTAGAGTGAGAAAACAATCTAATTGTATTGCTTGATCATTCAGTAGTCCTCACTGTCAGCCTCTTGGTCTGCCTGTGGTAAGCACAGGACATTGATCCGGACTAGAATGAGATCAGCGGAGAGAGAGAGGGGGGGGCGAGAGCAACAACAAAGAGTCAGAGTGATAAAGAGAGGCTGGCTGTACTGCTGACACTCTGCCGCCCCCCCACCCCCCCTCATCTCCCAGTGTTGTAATGTAAAAGCTCTCTGTGAAGGATGCAGGGAACGCTGCCTACCATAAGACCTCTGTCTCTATACAAAGCTGAAAATCTGACATAGAAACGTTGCATGTAAAAGAAGAAAACCAACCTACCACTGAATAATGGCATTTTGATATGGTTATTTTTGATTATTAGAAAAACAGCCAAAAACTTTGTTGTTTCGTATTCTCACCTTTAAAAGGGGGTATTATGTAAAACTTTATTGAGCTTTAAATCATGTTATGATATTAGTCCCTCATCAAAAACACACCTGGAACTTTGCTTTGATTCGTTCCAGCATGTCTGAGGAATCCTTTAATCTCCCATGGCAACCATTCGGGAGCGCCTAAACGCTTGCTCTCACAAAGCGCCCCGTCTATTTCCACAAACTTTCTCCTTGAAGCTGTAGGCTTCAGCCAGGCTTCCATCTGACAGAGTAACCCTCCCCTGCAACTCCCCCACTCCGCTCCTCCAGACTAGCAATTAGGAAACACCTGGAAAACTGCAAGTCTGCTGAGCTCAGAACACTTTTCAGTTCAACGCTCCTAGAACGGTTGTAAATGGCATAATGGAGGAGCACAATATTACAATCATGAAGGCAGAAAGAGAAGGGGTTTCTTAAGAAGACAGAGACCCAATTTTAAGTTATGTATGAAACATACAATATTTTTATAACTGAAGATTATAACTGGAAGTTCAGGCACTTTAATAGACAAAAAAAAATAAATAAAAAGAAGTGATCGTAGTTCAAATTTGTTGAACTACAATCAGAATAAACCAGATTATGAAAACATGTCCTAATTAACGTTTCTACCCTCGTGAACTACGCTGAAGGATGCTTGTTATGCATTTTCTGTTTGTTGGGTTTCATTATGCAGCTCGTATGCAGCTGGTTGAAAAAAGAAATGAAAAAAAAATTGAAGTAAATCACAATTTCAACTTCACTGACTCCACATTACTGCAAAATTATCCATCTTTTCTTTTCCTTTACCCACAAGAGCTTTAGCGGTGTCAAAGAAACCCACTAATGCAATACAAATATTTGACCAAGAGAGGGAGCCAAAAGGCCGTCATAGCAAAGTCAAGCGCGCAGCGGCTATTAATGCTTAGCTCATGCAGTGTGCTCCTGCCACACAGCACACAGAAAGGCTTCTTTGTGAAGAGTCAGCTCTTTGTGTTGCTTTTCTCCACCCCTTTCTGTTCTTCTGTATTTAAAAGAACAACAAATGCTGGTTTGTTTGCAAGGAAGCTGCAATAAAATGTTCAGACAAATATTCATCACCAATTGTTACTATTTATTGTCCTATTCTATAGAAATGTAACATTATAAATATTCACTAAAACTAAACTATAGATTAAATATATTTGCACGGGCATCATTGAATTATGAGGAAAAAGCAAAAGAGCACTTCCGATGAAATATATATATATATATTTTTTTTAACTGAAGAGCGACTTTGCAAGATATCTTGAACAGTTGTGTAAAAATTGCATCAAAGCAAAAGAAAAATTGTAACTGCGTGCTCTTTCTGCATGACAACTTGTGTCACACCTATTACACATTTCATCTTAACAAAAGCTGTCCCTCTCCGAGGGGCCTCGTTTTATCTCCTTGCTGTGTTACATCTTGAAAGCGGTCATCAGACCCACAATCAAAAGGCTAAAGGAAACATCGCACCGCCTCATTTTGCGCTGAATGTGCAGGATGTATAAATACAGGATCCTCTCTGTCTGAACTGTATGCCCAGCTGTATGCCCAAGTCTTTAGGGCTTGTGTATGCAACATACAAATGCAATATGTTGCATTAATAGAATATATGTTGCATTAATACAAATTTAAGATGTATTAATGCAACATCTTTAAGATGTAACTATAAGAAAAAACTCACTCTTTATATAGATATACATAGAAAAAAAAAACATTTTAGTCACAGAAGCAACATAAACCCCATCACCTGGATACTTGATACATTAAGTGTCATGGAGAGTGATGTCAGGTTACACCATAAATAAATAAATAAATAAATAAATAAATAAATAAATAAATAAATAAATGCAAGAATAAATAAATTATTATATGAATAAAAGTATGAGCAGTAGAAAGAGTGTTGTTTAGAATTGATTGTGGACCTAAAATTACCTGTAAACAGTAACCAGCTCTGTTTTTGAGGCTCCTTCCGCCTAAGAGGAGGAACGAGTGTGGGAGCTATCAACCCACAGAGAGTACTGAAATACACTATCACGTCCACGCACCGTTTCGTCTGAAGTGATGCTTTTAACTTTCCATAGTTTTAAAAAACATTTAGAAGTCAGCCATTTTCTTACAAATCAGATGAACATTTCTATTAGCCACAATCAATAGTCAATATTCATATATTCATTTTTTTAGAACATGAGGATGGCTATATGAGATGGAAAAATGGATTAATGGTAGTTTGTAAAAACTGATGGAAGTGAGGACTAACAATGAGAGGGTAAATAGTTTGAGCAAAAGACAGGAAGTAAAAGTAAAACTAAGGCATAGGAAACGGATCAGAATGAAGCATACTGAAAAAAGAACGCATTCTCAGAATATAGCAGAATAATGACAACTTCAGCTATTTTGAAAAATTTCATGTGTGAAAAACACAAACTCAAGACAAATGACTCATCGCTCATTTTAAGGTAACAGTGATGATGTTAAAAGCAGTTAGCCTGACAAATATCAGCTTGTTACGTCTTATAGAGTACTATAAACAGCAAAACGGTATAATAAACTGTGCAGAAAGCACAAAAAATAAAATTTTATTTAGTGAGTAATTGTACATTTTTGCTGAAGTTGATTAATCAAATCAAATGACAACAAATACATTTTATAGAATAAAAACAGTTTCTCAATCTCATCACTGCAATATCAATTCAGTTCAACATCACTACAAACAATCACAAAGCAGCACTTTGGTGCAATATTTTGTGTTACACAGAGGTTCAAGTATCACTACTTTACACTGTGCTTCATAGTAATATTTCTTAAAACTGAGGTAAGTTTTCACTGTCCTTTATTCACACATCTAAGACAGATTTTCATGACCTAGATCAGAAAGTTGTGCCTCATCAGAGGGAGACTCCAATGAGACACAATAAAGAAAGTACTGAGAAAAATGTGGATTAATCAAAGTCAATACTGTCATCTCAGTATTCAATATTAATATATTGAACACTGAGAATTTTAGGAAATGTAATGTTTCCTAAAATTGTGCAGCCCTAGAAAATATATTAGAATGATGTGTAGTAATACTCACTGTATTAATCAGAGGTAAGAATAATCGTTGCTTTTCTTGTTGTAAATAAACGCAAGAATATTGTGTTATACATATTTGTTTTTAAAGTGTCTCAAACCAGAAGCAATACCATTTCTTCCTGGATAACACTGAAGGAAAGATAACTAAACAAAATACAAAGGTAAGGTGCCTAAATATAGAAAAACACAAACATTAACTATGAAGGAATGACCTCAAATATTAGAATCTATTCAGTGATAATACAAATATGGCCTTAAGTTAACAGCATTGTTAATAATCTGAGATCAATAAGTATTCTGACTCAAAGATATGCATGAAAGGGGAAAAAAAGATTTTACATTTTCTGCAGTGTGTTGCTGCGAGAAGGCTAAAATCCTGCTAAACTCTTATATAATCCATCTGCTCTGTCAAGGCTGGCCATCCACAGGGTGATCTGCCAGCATGTGGTGTGTAGAGTGAAAACTATACTACAAGCAGGACTAAATAAATCGCATCTCCAACCACCAGACCTCTCATGTAATTAGCCAGGCTCTGGGCGCTTATTGCCTTGCTGCAAAAAAGACTTATGAGTTAAAGGCAGATTTATTAAGTGGGCTTATACTGCAAAGACCAGTGGGGGGACCTGTACTGTACCATGCCTGTCTCAGCAAGAAGTCAATATGGTATCTTCCAGATCACAGAAAGGATTGCAGGCCATCCCCCCTTCTTTAGATGTCTTGCTTTATTATTATTATTATTATTATTATTATTATTATTATTATTATTATTATTATTATTAATCCAAGCACAACATAAAATTCTTTAATCTGGCATGCAAGGCCTTAACGATGGGGGCTTTTCTTGAGCTCACAAATCAAATCTCCCACAACCGAAGCAGGTGTAATACTGCTATGAATGAGCTGCTAGCAGTGGCTTGCTAACGACAGGATGCTAGCTAGTTGCATAGGTCAGGTGGAAGAAAAGCAAACAGGGAAGCAGATCTGGCATCCTGTTAACCTCCAGTGTACAACAGCTTAATGTTGGCGAATGACAACAAACTACGGTGTTTTAATTCAAACGCTTCTACAACATTTAAGCAGCATTTCCTCCCAAATGGGACACCGTATAATTAATTATAAATGACACCGGGCTGCTCTACTGTTAGCTTAGCAACGTCTGCTCAGATGAAACAACAGTTAACGTTACCGTATGTTTTATTCCAGTGTAGCTCTTTTCCTCGTCCCACTCCGACTACACAGCTGCCATTTAGAGACACTGAGGCCTCCTTGGTGAATGCATCTACTTCCAACCGTGTTTCCAGGACTATTCAGTGCTTGTGGTGCCTAACACCGTTATAGCTAATAAATGACGTTGACTGAAACATTATAGAGTAAAATCAGTGTATTGTGGTCCTGTTGTCTGCTGTGAGTGCTGGAGCGAGTCCCCGGGCGGAACCAATAGCGCTTTGCAAGAGGGGGGTTCGTGGATGAACTGCTGAAGTTTGCGTTCGCAGTATGGCAAAATCAGACACTTACCGCACTGTGGTCCTCTTGGGTTAAACCGGCACGTTAGAGTAAAATAAATAACTATTTAAAAGAAAAGGAGAGACTTGTCTGCTTCTTAAGGATTCAGTTTAACGCCAAGTCGGCCTGCAGCTCCTCCTTCACCATTTGCTGACACAAACAGCTGCCTAGCAACGGTGTCGCTGGCCATGGTGCTAAAAACATCCCGTCCCGCTAATGGGCGCGTCTCCTTCAGAGTTTATCAAGGTGTCATTTAGCTCATTAAAATGTGTGTTAACTCTCACCTTTGTGTTGTTTCTGAAATCTTCTACAGTTAGATTGTGGTTTCTTGTGTGGAACTGTTAAATTTCTGAACCAGCTGTAATACTCATTGTAGATTCTATCTCGACCCATAATGTTTCTCTACTCATTACATCTGCGGAGTATCTTTTGTCAAACTGTTTTGACAGAACAATTTGACAAAATTGTTTTGTCAAATAGAAATATATATTTCTAAATATATATTTAGAAATATATATTTTTATGAGGTACGTGACATGTTCATAGAAGATTATTAGTAGGTATTAGTGGCAGAATTTTTTAAAACCTTTAACAGTTCAAAAAGTTAATCACTTGTTTTAACTAAAGATTAAGATAATAAAAAGAAACATGCAACAGTCTAAAGTGTTCCTTTGTGATTCCAGAAGTATTATTTACACACACTATGGAACATTTACATACACATTTAAACTACACAAGATAAAGCAATTCAGTGTGCAGTGGGGTTGCAACCAGTAGAAAGATGTTACACTAATGCTAGCAGCAAGCTTAATGACTATTTGAATCTTTCTTTTTTGTTAAATACAAAAAATAAATTTGATGTAGCACCACATACAAGATTAAAATGTCAACTGTACTTTGATCAGCCAGTTTATATTAAATATGTCCTCTTCTTAAACTGGAAAGTTGGACAGAGTTAGCCATATTTACGTATTTTTTGGATATCTTATTGTAAACAGGAAACTGAGAAAATAAGTGCTTTCCAACTTGTTTTTAGCAATGATTAGTAATTTAGTAACAGTGGTACTGTTATATAAATATACCTTAAATTCACTTGGCACTCACAATATAATGTGTGACTGCTAATACATTGGCAGATTGTAGAAGAAAATGGAAATGGCACTGCACGCTGTGTAGTTTTTACTATACACCAATGATATTTTATAATGAAAGGGGGATTTTTATTTGATTGGAGATTATATTTGTAAAAATGACCAACTTATAAAATATATATTATATTATATATTATTATTTTATATTATAATCATCACATATACTATGACACTATTCCAATTTTCACGACAATTACCGACATCAGAAAACAGAACCGTGTCACAACTTACAGTATTGGATAGACACATGGAGTCATTTCTTTGAATTCTTCACACTCCTGACTAAATGTACCACTCAATCTCTATGCGTGTTTTTTTCCCCCCGAATGGTCAGTGAAGGCAGCATTCCACCTATCAAGCGCATCCATGGGTATTCCCATATGACGTGAACGCAGCGCAGGACGACAGGAGGCAGAGGTGAAAAGTCTGGATCATGTTGTCATTCCAGCAGAGGCATACATGAACGGCAAAAAAGGACACGACATATAAACATCATCAAGTAGGCCAGCCGAGCACGACCAGGTTCTGTTCATAAGAAGAGCACGTTGATGGTGTTTGTAACCAGCCAGTGTGAGCAAGCTGAAATTTGTTATCGAGCTAACGAAGGAGCCTGTTAGCTAACGGCCACCATCATCGCTCCTAGCCAGCTGTGGATCGCCCTGTCTTCCTACGATGGGAAACGCAGCAACTGCCAAGAAAGGAAATGAGCAGGAAAGCGGTGAGCACATGGAAGTCATCCCGTTTGCTTTCAGCCATTTAACGTTTGCTGTATCATCATTTGCGAGCTTGCTTTCAAAATTCAGTGGGGTAGCATCCTTTAGCAGTTGTACAGCACTGGAGCAGACAGTACAGTAACATGGGCTGCACAGAAGAACCATTTTTGGGAGGACAGCTCTACAACGCGAGTTCGCAGTTTTCGTAACAACGTGAGGTTGCTGATGTTTACAGCTGGAAACTGTGTTAACAAATGCTAAAAGCAGCTGGTATTTGAATATTTGTCATCATCAGGCTCACTGTGGGGTTTTCAAAGAAGAGGACCCCATTGATTAAATAAATAGATTGGTTTTTTTTTATTTATTTTTTTTTATGTTGTGTTTAAGATGAGCCTGCAAGACTCTCTGTTTAACTTTGGGCTCACATCACGTGCCTGAAAGCAAGATAACATCACCAAACAAGCTGCAGGTCGTGGCCTGGAGTCAGCTGAAAACCACCACCATTAGAGTTTATGTGTTTGGTTTGACTAATCCTTTTTACACTTAGTACTTTCACATGTTTAATTAACAAGATCTGTCATATCTAAATATTCACAAATGTTACTTGCTGTTAATTTGAATATCAAGGAAACTGATGTTCTTACTGTGCTATTAACCCAATATGAAATGTATTCTGCTACCTGCAATCTGTGAAAAACAGCTGTATTAGGGCGATATTGGGGTGAAATGTTAGCATAACATTTTGTGGCATTTGTTGCAATAATTATAAAAGTGAAGATATAAAGTACTTAAAGATTTATCATAGACTTTTGGCTTAAAATCCATCCATCCATCCATTTTCTTTACACCCTTGTCCCTTACTGGGGTCAGCAGGGGGTGCTGGTGCCTATCTCCAGTTTGGCTTAAAATGTCTAAATAAAACAGATGCATACAGTCACTGTGCTGCCAAACATTGCACTGTAATTGCATCCAGTCACATTTTGCAGACATTCGTGTAGATAGTATTTGTTCTCTCATGTAATCAACAGTGGTTCCAATAGCAAAAGTAGCAATACCAATCATGCTGTCAAGTTTTGGAATTTTGCAGAGGTCATTAGATTGATTTTTTTTTTCTCACATAATGATTAATTCTTATCATACCAATTCTTGTTCCACAATAATTAACTCCAGTGCAATAATTCCCAATTCTGCATAGGATTTGGAACAACCTAAAAGTGTTAGACCATGTTTTCAATAAAACTAAAATCAGCTGATTTCATATGTGTGGAATACTTTTTCCATCACATGCAAAAGTAAATTTTCCATGCTTTTGAAATTCAAATGATCTTGACATCATGAGAGTTTTACAAATAAATTGATTTGTCAAGACATTAAACTATTTATTTATTTATTTTAATTTGCAAACATATCTAATAAAACTCATCCATAGATTCCTTGGAGGATGCCGTCGTGGGCATGTTGTTGTTGTGAGCAGCCAGCCTAATCCACCCAACTGTGTCATAGCAGTGGCCTGTCTGCAGAGTCCCGATCTTGACCTGCTTTCTGATTGGCATTAGTTTGCGCTGTCTAACAAACCTGTGACTCGGGCCACCTGCGGTTTCTGCAGAGGAGGGCTGGAGCTGGAACAAGATTCAACGGAAAGCACAAGCAAGGGCGATGCCATAACTTAGATTTCTATGTTTATTCTAAACATTCAATCTGTTATTTTGACAGGTAAAAACTAATTAAGCAAAAAAAAAAAAATATATATATATATATATATATATATATATATATATATATATATATATATATATATATATATATATATATATATATATATATATATAATTGTTT
>NW_015116304.1:18202-40079 GCF_001443285.1 Poecilia latipinna
TATATATATATATATATATATATATATATATATATATATATATATATATATATATATATATATATATATATATATATATATATATGTTTTTTTTTTTTTTTTTAAACATTAAATTTTTTTTTTTGAAGGAAAAAAAAAAAAAAAAAAAAAAAAAAAAAAAAAAAAAATATATATATATATATATATATATATATATATATATATATATATATATATATATATAATTGTTTTGACTATTCTTGATTTTTTTAATTATTATTATTATTATTATTATTATTATTATTATTATTATTATTATTATTATTACTGAGGGTAAACTGAAGATCTGCAGTATGAAACATATCCACCAGAGAGCACACTATCCTGAACGCTATGCCTCTTTCTGCTACTTTGTGGGTGTAAAAGGTTTCTTATCAGCAGTCTTGACTTGCCACGGTTGCACTATGTTTTTGATATGACATTTGAAGTCAGGCCTTCCAGGCTCTGTTTAAATTTTCCCTGTCAAAAAAAACACCCCAACATAACAATTTGCCTGTAACGTGTTGCAAAGTGCTTTCAAACAGCACCATGACGACGCTGGACATGTATTTGGCCACTGTAGCAGAGGACGTGAACAGGAAGCTCAACTTTATGTGGTTAACCAGCCATTGCAGAGCACTTGACTGCATACAGGAAGTTAGTATCACTGGTGTTAAGCCTGCAAACGGTTTCTTTGCCTGAGAGCTTTTCATACTCACACTTTGAGATATTTGCCTTAAAATGGCACAGGGAAAGGATCACTCCTTTGCCACTCGCTTAATCAACAAATATCTTAAGAGTGGACAAGAAAACAAGGGACAGGAGAGTGAGGTGCCTCTGATCTCTGAGTTCACCGTCATGTGGGATAAGATGAGTAAGTGCAGTGGATTTCTTTTTCTCTAATCTTCAGCTCTGAGCAGGGTGGGTTGTTTCTTCAGAAAACTGATAGAAACTCAGATATTTCCCCTTGTAACATCTTTTCCATCAAGCCAATGGCTTGGGCTCTTAAACATAACAGTTTATGTATTGTGCTTAAGAGTTTTTTTTTTTTTTTTGTATGTTTTTGTTATCAGATTTCAAAACTAAATTTAAGCCTTAAGTTCAACTTTTATAGGGCGTTTTTTCAGTGTGTTCCCCAAATAGTTTCCCTTTTCTGTCATTTTTTTTTTTTTTTCCCAGATTCACATCGTCACTTTTTACCTACCAGACCATTAACACAGTTATTTTAAGCATAACGCTTTGTATTGCAGGCTGTTTCTGGCGCTTTAGTCATGTGATATAATCTGACATCTTAATATCTGTGTCTTGTCTTTTTTGTGCACTGTTTAGTTTGAAATGTGCTGTTTTCATTGGCTTTCACGATCGGTGTTGTCTTTTTTTTTGTCTTTGTGAAAAATAAAACTGACCTATATTGTCAGAACAGACAAAAAATATATACATACTACTGAGTAAAAGTCTAAAATAAATTAATTTAAATGTAGCTTAAGAAGAGCTACACAATAACAAGAAGAGTGAGGAAAACTAAAAAATTTTATTGCAGTTTAACTATATTATTTGATTTCCTAATACCGTGCAGCCCTGCTTAAAAAATAAAAGGATTTGGACAACCTAATTATTCCTGCACAGCAGGAATAATATCCTTAATTCTTTATCTTTTTCTTGTAAACTGGAATTTCTATTAGTCAACAAACAGAAGTAAAGCACTTAATTTGGTTACATACCTGCACAGTGACACGGATGCCTTACATTGTCTCCAGTGTTCGTTTTTTTCTACATGTGGTTCTGTAATGTTGTTGTTTTCAGCTCTTCATAAACTGTTCTTCCTCTCTTTTCTTCTCCGTCATTTCCATCCATATGGGTGAATGTTCCTGCAATCCCTGGCGAACTGTAGAGACTTTTGGTACGCTCATTGTTCCATGAGGCATCCCAAGTCACAGAGAGGATATTTATCTTGCAAAAACAAATGCAAAAACTAGTTATTTTTTAATGCAAATGAAATTGATGAGCAAACATCGAATCCAATATTAAAATTTACAAATTGTCAAGTTTTTTTGAAAAACTCTTATTACATAAAAGTTCTTAATCTGTCAGTGAATTTCATTTCAGTAGGTGAGCTTAAACAAATGCTAAACATTTTAAGCTATTTTAATTGATTATTCATGGGATGACATTATTTGATTACACAGTTGAACATGTAATTGAGATCATCTTAATTTTGCTTATGGTGCTTAGTAAATTTTGATGTTTCATATGGTCTAAAAACAATTGTAAAAATTAGGTTAAAAAAAAGTGTTGGGGTCACAGAAACTGACGCACAAGTGAGGGTAATCTTATAATTCCTTCATTTTCTTTTTGTTGGATTCAGAGCTGCTGCCTTATCAAAAGAGTTGCCTTTAAACGGACAAAACATTCTTAGATGGTTAATCGTTTTTTGTGACCAAAAAGACACATTCTTCTTGTATGCAATTTATAGAAAAGTGCAGTAGAGCTCCTATAGGCTGACTGGTAGTGTACAGCAACAGGTTGGGGAGGGGCAGATAAAGCTCCAGTAGCACCGGCACTTTCTGTCCCATCTCATTGGGTTCTTTAAGCCATAGAAACAGTTTAGGCAAAACTGACTCAGAAGCCATATGTTTTTAACATTTTAGTACACATAACCACATGCAAATAGAATTCCTATCTTTATTAAAAAAAAAAAACTGTGTGAAAATGTTTAAACTATTTGCACACAAATTGATAAAACTCTCCCCTTATAATTCAGTGCAGTACATTATTTTCTGCCCCTTTGCAGATTTTTCCTTTGTTGTTGCACAGATATATTTCAGATCATCAACAAAATATTAATGTCAGACTAATATATCCTGAGAAATTACTCAGTTTTCAAATGAGGATTTTATTTATTGAGGAGTAAAAGCGAAACTAAACTGACCTGACCCAATTTGAATTTTGGTAAGTTGGACCAAATTTGTGTGCAAACACTGCCGTCTGGCATTTGTGATAAGTGGAGATGATTCTTTTGAATCGCTGGGGGTGAATTTTGACCTTATCTTCTTTGCAAAATAGCTTTAGTTCAGCTGCACTGGAGTGTTTTTGCACATGAACAGTCTATTTACTGCCAGGTCACAGCGACTCCGTTGGGTTTAATCCCAGACTTTGACTGGACAACTCTATTTGAACGAGTCAAGGGTGGTCCTCAGGTGGACTAGTCCTGCTGCATAGTTCAAGTACAGCTGAGATTATAGTTAGACATTATTCTCTGGACATACTCCATTTATTGTTAAATCATGAACACTGATCGTAAGTGTTCACGATTCAACAAGGACTTAATGCGCTAAATGTTCTTCTGGTTTCTCCTGTAACCTCCTGGATGAGCCTTTCATCTGGTTTTGGAGTAATTTTGGTAGGGCAGGCGGCTCTCCTAAGAAGGTTCATCAGGTTTTCCATATATTCTCCTTGTGTTGGAAATGACGCTTGCCTTGATTTGCTGCTGTCCAAAAGCTTAGAGGTGAAAGATGTCTGTTCATCTGTTCTCATCTGGCACTGTGTGTTGCTTTTCGAGGACTTGTAGCCTACTTCATCTGGTCTGCCAGGTTCTAAGTAATTTCTTGATTTTACATGTCAAGCAGTCATCAGTCAAGTGTGACTAGTGAGACCGAGCAAAATAATATGGGTAATCACTGTAAGTTTGTGATTTAACATTCAGAGACAGATAGTGCTTTTTAATATTATCCTATCCAGTTTAATTTTATATCAATAAAAACATAATTTTCAAACTGTTTTTGGTTTTTACTCAGGTTACTTTTGTTTGATATTAAAAGTTGTTGGATGATCTGAAATATTCAAGTGTGACAAAACATAAAAACGGAAGCCGTCATATATAACACATTCCAAATATAATAATAATAAAAAAAAATGTCACCTCTATGATACTTTTAACTTAAAAACAAATTAATTTTTGCACATTTAGGATCTGCTTAGCCTTTTCTTTACATGATCAATGGGAAGAATGTAATGGCTAAGTAAAAACCAAGCCATAACACCAAAGAGATATTTCACAGCTTTCAATGACTCTTTGACTTTGGACACCTCATGTCAGCCGTGACTTTGACAGTGCACTGTCCTCAACATGCCTGCTCTCTGTTCTCAGTTACATGTATGTTGTACCTCCTGTCTTATTGTCTGCCGACCGTGTTATTGTCTCTTTCCTTTACCGCAACCATTCTTGAAAGAGATGCAGAACAGCTTGTCTCGAATTTGGCCAGACCTGTAAAGTTCACGGAGCTCTTTGCATCACTTTGTGACTTAAACTTTCCTGCTAAGGCGTGTGGTTTTGACTTGGAATACTTTTTTCGTTTTGTTTTGTTGCTGTTGTTTTAAACACAGTCCTCACTCCCCACTAAGTGACTTTTGCCTGACCTCAGAATGCTTTTGTTCCCCTGAAGGTGTAACCTGCCTTTTTTTTTTTTTTTTTAATTCCCTGAATGTAAAATTAGATTTTATATTGGTATGTCATGAAATTTGAATTGCTTCAATTTAAAACAGTTTTTCTTGTTTATTTTTAGTGAAAGAGTTCTTAGCAAAAGCCAAAGAAGATTTTTTAAGAAAATGGGAGTGTCCCGCACAGGTAAAGTCCTTTTTTATTATTTAAATTTAATTTGTTTGTTTATGATCTTGAAAAAATGCACATGCAGTTTTTGATATGCTAGTATCCTCCTTTAGTTAAAAATATCTGCAATGCTAACTCATTGGGTATTTCTGCAACTTTCTGCAAAGAGCAGCCACTTTCACTGAAAATGTTTCCATGCAGCTTGAGCTATATCAACTTACTTCCTTGTTTTTATTGCAACGTATTTTAACAGTGTACAACAACCCTGGATGAGTTTGAAAGGTTCAAGACTCTGGGCACTGGCTCATTTGGACGTGTGATGCTTGTGAGGCATAAAGGAACAAACCAGTTCTACGCCATGAAGATCTTGGACAAGCAAAAAGTAAGTGCACATTGTTAAAATATGTCCATCACAACACCCTAACTACTGCTGCCGTAAAGGCTTGCTTGTATAAAGAAAAGAAAAAAAATTCAGCAGAAATTCTTCATGTGAATGCAGGCGCTTGTGTATCTGATGAAAGGAAATGGAGTGCTTCCTTTAATGTGCTGCTAGTACATTATCACTGAAAACCCCTTCGTATGAGAGTTTCGATCTTTAAATACTGATGTGGAAGTGGTACAGACAGGCGGTGTTGCTCTTCTAGCGCTGCTCTGTTCCCCTGAATTTGGCTGTTGATTTAAGAGGTTAACCTGTCTCACTTTAAATTTCACTTCAACAAAACAGCTTAAAAATGTTTCTTTTACACAGTATGGCCTCGGCCTCTTTTTCCTCATTAACTAGTCCTGCCTAATATAAGAAGTGTTTAAACTGCATTTTATTAGACAAACTGGCATGTCTAATAAGATACAGTTTAAACACATTTTAGATACTTTTTGCCTGATGTGTCACAGTTTAATAGTATATTTAGCTCCTAGCTTGCACGAGTGATTCTGAACCTTTTGTCTTGCAAGCCCTTGTTGTTGTGCTACGACAAATTCTGCATCCCCCTCTATACATACGCCGACTTGCTAGCTGTACGACCTTCTTTTAGCTTCTTTTAGCCCCTAAGAGTGTAAAAGAAAAAATCACCTTTAAGTGCAATTTCATCTGCAAGTCTTTTGGTGAGGTCTCTAGGCTACATTTTGTTTTCCAATTTACATATTAGCTCATATTTAGACCGGCTAAAAAGCAGCTGGGAACAGGTGTCGTCAAGTATTGCCACATATTCTCTGTTGGATGTATTTCTGGCTTTTGACTGAACCATTCTAACACATTCATATGTTTTGATTGTAATTATTCCATTGTCGTTCTGGCTACATGTTCAGGGTCTTTGCCTCGCTTCACAATCAGTATTTCTCTCCATCCACTGTCCAGTTAACTTAAGAGGATTTTTTGCACAGCATGATGCTACCACCAGCATGTTTCACATGGGGGGTGGTGTGTTCAGTATGGTTTGCAGTTATGGGTTTTTTTTTTGCCACACAAAAGTGCTTTGCATGTCAATCAAAAATGGAAACTTTGGTCTCATCTGACTCGAGCAGCTTCTTCCTCATGTCTGCAGTGGCACCTGCATTTTTCTGCTCTCCTGTATTTGTGAAATCCATTAGCACTAGTTGTCCTGTCTGCACATTCTCACGCCTGAGCACTGGTGCTCTGCAGCTTCTCCAGAGTGACCATGGGCCTCTTGTGTCTTGCAGATGCATTTTCACATTGCTCAATTTAGGTAGACATCTATGTCTTAATACTTAGTTTTGTAGATTGTGTCATTCTCCTTTAGATTTTCAGATGACGAAAATGTGGTGTGTTAAAGCTTTGATTAGACTTTTTTAACTTTTTATGTGAGAAAATGGTGTTTGATGCTATTAAAAACTTGTCTAGACATCTGTTCATCATATAGTGTGCTGTTATTTTGCATACAAATTTATCATGAAAGTTTTCCACCATTTCTGAGCTCTCTAGCTTACACGTTTGTTAAGTATTATTAGCATCGTTTGGTGGTAACTTTGCTGCTGTCCCACCGTCGGTGTGCTGACGTACAACTTTGAACAATATCTGGCAGACCAGTGAACAACTAAGAAAATAAGGAAAACATTCTGATCTAATTTGTTTCCTTATGTTTTCAGGTGGTGAAGTTGAAGCAGATAGAACACACACTAAATGAGAAAAGAATACTACAGGCCGTCTCCTTCCCTTTCCTCGTCAGATTGGAATACGCTTTCAAGGTACTGATGGATCCAAACCCTTCTGCAGGGTTTTCTGTCTCATTTTGAAAACTTTCTCTCAGTTTATTTCTCTGAATGTCATTGTCAACTATTTAAAATGTAAACCCTTTACCTGATAATCAGCTCTTACAAGGTGATAAACTCTTTTACATAATTTCAAAGAAATACAGTGATTTCGGTGAAACGTGCCGTCTGAGGTCACAATTTATTAGCAAAGGCAAAAAGTTGTAAAGTGATTCAGTTTCTCATGCGGCTTTAGAATGACATTACCCAGGTGGTTTTGTGAAACAAAAAAGAAACATTACTTCTTCTACTTAACATTTACAGCTCAGAGGTTCATGCTGGTGATCAGTTGCTCTCAACGGTCCCACAAATCCAACCTGTCCTGTTTTACCGGATTGGAAAGATTGTGCTTCTGTTATTTCCTTACTTAACACGACTGCGAGTTGCTGCCGTACTTGTTGATAGCAGAAAATGCAGCCGCTAAAATGTTTTTGGTGTATGTTTACAGTCATTACTAGGAAGAAAGTCTGGGGCATATTAATTTTTAGCTGTAAAAATCATGTTGAAAACTACATCATTGTTTATATAAGGATAAAGTAAATGTTATTATATGGGAAGTAACTTTATTTGAATATATATCTCAGGACAACTCAAACCTCTACATGGTGATGGAATATGTGCCCGGTGGAGAAATGTTCTCACACCTCAGACGCACAGGAAGGTTCAGGTATAATGCACATTTTTGGGGGGTTGTTTTTTGATTTATTCATCAATCCGTTTACCCACTTCTCTCAGAAGAGATACACCTTACTCTTTGTCTAATTCTTTGTTTCCCTCTTTCAGTGAACATCATGCAAGATTTTATGCAGCTCAGATTGTGCTCACTTTTGAGTACCTTCACTCCTTAGACCTCATCTACAGAGACCTAAAGCCTGAAAACCTGCTCATAGATCAACATGGATACATCCAGGTAACCAGTCCATCTCAGCTTTATTGTTGGAAAAATAAAGTAACGAGAGCAGGAAAAAAAAAACAACAAAAAAACTGAAAACCGATTGACATATCTTCACATGGCTGTCTTCTTTTGCCCAGGTCACAGACTTTGGCTTTGCCAAACGGGTAAAAGGCAGAACTTGGACATTGTGTGGAACTCCTGAGTACCTGGCTCCAGAGATCATCCTCAGCAAGGTGAACCCCTCAGCAAGGGTTTCAAAGCAATAGATCTTCAAATTAGTTTGTTAGATTAATCCAATCGATCTCAAACTTATGGTAGTAAGAGCCATATCAGGTAACACTAAACTATGTAAGTACAAAGGCAAGTAGATGATTTGAAAAATTGACAATTTCCAACACATGTAGCATTACAGCAAGCTGTTTAAGATTAGATTGTTTTGAGCACTCATTGGTGAAAAAGCATCACATTTTTACTACTTTCTATCTTGTGTTGCTACCCACCTATACCTATATTCACTTTTGTTCAAACTGTATTGTATGTAGTTGCTGGAAGTAAAAACTGAAGAATGTTTTACACACTTTTCTAAAACTGCAGACTGTTTCCTTTTTAAATCTATACGTCTGACCTCAATTTTGCAGAAGTCCGGCTAGTAGATGCTTTATCTTTCGTAGCACGCTACACAAAAATGAGTGAAGGATTAAAAAAGAGCAAGAAAGTGTCAAATGGAACAATTCTGTTTCTACATGTTGATCTTTTCAATCCACTATTCATTAATGAAGTCAACTAAAGTCGTGGTTAACCCAGTGTTTCATCCACACTAAACAAACTACTTTGGCAAGAATCAATTCTAATTGATGACTGAGATTTACAAATATGATAGAAAGATACACAAAAAGGTTACATATTGTACAGTAAGAGGCTACAGATCTGTATAGGGAGGTTCTGAAAGTAGCATTAAAGTTTTCTAGCCTGGCAGGTTTTGTTTCTTTCACTTCTGGGTATAAAAAAAGGAACGTAAACAAACTCTTGATTATCATAAGTTGCATTAGTGCTGCCGTGTATTTTGGTGAAAGGTATTGTTCAATACGCATTTGGCTATATCTTGTTCACCAAATCATGAGGAGATTTACTCATCACCTTACGTGAGTTACTATTCACCAAGGACTAATATGTAAAGAGAGCAAAATGCTGCATGATGTGGGTAAATATTGGGATTTGAAAGAGTGATGTCTAATAATATAGTTTAGTTGGATTATTGTAAAGTTTGCTTTGACATAACTTCAAATTTATGACTGATATCTTTCTGTTTGTGTTAAGAGGGATTAAAAAGCAAGGTGACAATGATTTGTGAGGTCAGATGAATCTTTTTTTTTTTTTTTTTTTTTCTCAAACCGCAAATTGACTTTGAAGGCTTGAGTGACTTATCTGGGTGAGAATTTATTTCTCTTGACTCAGACACAAGACTGGAAGTCAGAAGCCTTTGATGCAAGCAGGAATTGAAGCTGACTGCTGTGCTGACATGGTGCATTATCACCAGGGTTGTACCAAGTGACTCTAGGTGTTTTAGTGGCTGCACAGCAACTGCAAACAATGCATCCACATTCAGGTTATAATACTTTGTGGCCCACAAACTGAAAGGACATGAATAAGCTGAGATCTCATCTCAACCTTTAGAATCCAATAAAATACTGATGGATTCTTTGAATGCAATTTAAAAAAAAATCAATTTTTTTTTGTAGACCTAGTATTGAAGTTTCCCAAATTTAACCTAAAAAGTAAAAATTGTGATTCTTTTTATATTTCTTTTTTTTTTCTTCAGGGCTACAACAAAGCTGTTGACTGGTGGGCACTGGGAGTTCTTATCTATGAGATGGCTGCTGGCTACCCTCCGTTTTTTGCTGACCAGCCAATACAGATCTATGAAAAGATTGTGTCTGGCAAGGTAAGAGGAGATTTTCAAGTTTGACTATTTAAAGCACTTTCTCTTATATGGGTTTTCTATTGGGTGCTTTAATTCACATGATATACGAGTTATATCTTTAAAATGATAAGTGTAAAAGTTAATTAAAATGTGATTTTTTTTTATAAGCTGAAAGCATATATTATTCAGTTCTGTGTTACTTTATAGTCCTAGAAAGCATGAATATGTTTGATCTGTCTTACTCATCTAAGCCAGGGGGCGGGGCTAACATTACTGTAGACAAGGTGATTGGCCTGAGGTTGAACTACTGTGCAGGTCAACCAATCAGACATCATGTATGATGCATCATAGTGACAATGGTAGACAATAACGTTTTAACAATACTTTTAATAATATGAATAAACCCTGCTGTGAAATAAGTTTCAGTCCCTTTACAGATTTCTGAAGTTTTTGGTTATGTTCTCACAATTAAATGTTTCAGGTGATCAATGATGTTTTAATACAAGACAAAGAAGTCTGGATAAATAGAAAAATCTGTTGCTGATTTCTTTTATTAAGAGTAAAAAGCTATGCAAACCAAGAAGTGGCCTAGTCAAAGTTCACACTTAAATTCAACTGATATATGGCATGACCACAATTTCAGCACAGCACTGTTGAAGACTGTTAAAGCAGTTGTTGCTGCCACTGGTTGGCAACAACCAGTCATAGGTTTGGATAATTCAGATCGCTTTTTTTCCTAATAAGTTAAATCATTCAGTCATGATCATTTGAAAACTGTTTTTTTTTTTTTTTTTTGCTGTTTTTATTCTGGTTAACTTTGGCAATTGTAAAGTCTGTTTGCTGATCTGAAACATGTCAGAGTAACTACAAAAAAACCGATCTTGAATAAGGAGCAAATATTTATTGAATGTTTGGTATTTTGTTGGATTCTAGCCTTTCTGGCCGTTGGTAGGAGGGGGACGCATCTCATTTTCTATAATTTATCACTGTTGTTCAGAATGCGCTGCTTCCTTCCTTGTAGGTACGATTTCCCTCTCACTTTAGCTCCGACCTGAAGGACCTGCTGAGGAACCTGCTCCAGGTAGATCTTACGAAGAGATTTGGCAACCTGAAGAACGGCGTAAATGACATAAAAAACCATAAGTGGTTCTCCACAACAGATTGGATAGCCATCTATGAGCGGAAGGTATTTATTTTCTGCAAGAGCTTGTCTGCTTTTTTGAATCCATGCCGAGAGATTTTGTCTACATATTAAGCGTTCGTACTTTTTCAGGTTGAAGCTCCCTTCTTGCCGAAGTGCAGAGGACCTGGAGACACGAGCAACTTCGACGACTACGAAGAGGAGGACATTCGCGTCTCACAAACAGAAAAGTGTGCAAAAGAGTTTGCTGACTTTTAGCCAGGACCCCGTCAGGTTTCCACGGCTTTGGGATATTTGCACTCTGATGAGAGGTATAAGGTGGAACCGAGGCCATCCTGTGCTCCTAACAATCGCCTCGTTCCTTCATTCCACACGGCTGAAATGAGGTCGTTTTTTTGCCATGCCCCCTGGTGCTGCTGGCACCGATCTACACACAGGCAAATTATGCAGACACCTTCACGTGCTGCAATAAAGTACTAGACCACATTCTCATTGTTTTTGTTTTAACTTTTAGTTTCGACTCTCTTTCTCCTTGTTTAAATTTGAATGTGAAAAGCAACATGCAAAATGAATTAGTCCTTTTTCGATGAGGTACGGGAAGTGGTAGTATTACCTGTTATTGCACATGGTGTTGAAGAGTTGTTTTTTTTTTATTTTTTTTTTTATCTATTTTTTTATTTTTATCTGTTGTCTGTTACAAACCCCAGCGTGTTTTTAAGGAAGGGGCCTGGTTGAGTTTCGATTAATTTAAACAGCATTTTTATTATTCTGGTGTCCTCAAGACCTGGAAGCGTGTGTTTCCATCTAGACCTTGGAAGGTGAGACGTCCTTTTCCTTTTTTTTTTTTTAAGCATGACCAAATTGTTAACAAAAAATGGAAAAGCAGATGCATTCTCTCGCTTTCAGTTCTTGAGGAAAGGAATTACTAATTACAAGCGGTATCAGGAAGCAGAAACATGTAAGCGCTGTGTCAGCTAAACAGTTGTAGCATGATTTATCCATATCCGATCACAGGACATTTCCTTTTTACCTCAGTCTTTTGATGGAAAGAAATTCTATATTTTCTAGATACAAGTGTATTTCACAAGAAGTGAATCTGAAGATGTTTGAGTTTTGTCTCTGCACACAGTTCGTATGTCTGTGGTACATTTAAAAGTCTGTCCAGAAATGCACTAGCATGGCATTTTCCAATCGCTGAAAGGTCAGTTTGTTACATTATCTGAAGGATACGAAGCAGTGGTGCTCACATGGGGTGACCTTTGTCCCCTTCGGGTTCTGTTTTGAGTTTAACTGCTGTGTCTGAGCAGAGCACTGAGCCTAGATTGTGATGTTTCCTTTTCTTTATTTTTATTTTTTATCTTTATTTTGCATGTGTATGGTTGTGCAGCAGTGTTACTGGAAGCTAATAGTAGTATCCCCACTTTTTTTTTTTTCTTTTGTAGCCTTGGAATTGTGTCACAGCATGAAGCGTGAAAGCAGGTGATATTTTGGTCTATGTAACACAAATGCCATAAACAGTGCTGCATAATCACGTAGCAGCAATAACAGAACACAGAACTATCATGAAGTATTGATTTATCACAGCTAGACTGGTCCATCTTCGGCCTGCAGTTATAACTTGTAGTCTTTACACTGTTTCCTAACTGAATTAATCAAGATTTGCCTATTCTGCTTTGCAAAGCTTAGTGGCAACTGATTGAAATTGCTAACGGATAGAAATGTTACATTTTCAAAGGGAATAAGGTAAAAAAAAAAAAAAATCTTTTTTTCAATTATGTCACTTCTTAAGATTATTTTTTGTTTTATTTCAATGAGACAAATATAACTTCTATGAGGGATTCTTCTGACTCATTGCATATTGTGCTGCTAAAATGTAGTCCCTGACTCCACATTCTTTTCTCCAGCATGACAAAATATTGCATCTATAAAAATCTATATTTCAGATGCCGAGTACCTACGTAGGTGGTATGCCGTTGATGTTTTTTTTTTCTTTCAGATAGCAGATATATTTTTGATTTTGGAAAGCCTGTAGTCCTTTAAAGAGGCGTTTCTCTCTTCCTATCAGTCACAGAGAAGTCTAAACTTCAAATGATGAGATACTGGACTCCACTGGGCTGAGGAAGAATCAAAAATGCGCTGTTGAAAGTCTTTCCAAAACTGATACTTGAGTCTTTACATATGAGGGAATAAAAAGCTATTTTGTTCAATTTAAGCATTCTTAAACAACCAAATTCAAAAACAGGATTTAAGTAATTATTTGTTTTAATCATTTTGTCTGAGCACATGTGCATTTTATGCGATTTAATTTATGAAGGCACAACTGCTACTTATGCATTTTATTTATACATAGAAGTCTAACAAAATAACATTTAATTTTCCATGGTTCTCAGTATGTGTATGGAGACCTAAAATGTTAAGCATTGCAAACACCAAAATTGTTTATTTATGTTTTTTTTAATTTGCTACATCTATATTTGATGCATATTGACACCTCTAATGCCTACTGAAATGTATCTTTTTTTTTTCTTTTGTATTTATTCAAAATTATGTATTTTTGTCCCGTTTGAAGGGTGAACAGATGGTATGCCTAAAAACAATTCCCAATGTTTTTGAATTTGATGAATCTCACCTGGCCCACAAGCATGTCTCTGTCCAACTGCCTGTGTGTAAATCCTCTCAAAAACAAATGTGTAGGCAATTGCCAGCTCTTCTTCTGTATCATCTGTTCTACCCTCCCTCATGTGTGTGATGTTTGTTGAAATTTGACGTGAAACGACTGCACCTTTCCCTGAGCCACTTCACACTCCTCCTGACTGAAGGAAATCAGTTCTATGAGTTCTTGTAGCTAGTCACACGTGCCAGTATGGGAATCAATAATCTGCAATGTGTCTGTAATTTAGTTTGTGGATATTTTTGCACATCATTTAGAAAGCTGACACATTATTTTTCCCAATCATATTTACTTGTGTTTGCAAGCGAAGTACACTTTGCTGTAGCAGATTTTATGTAACAAAGAGGATATGTCATTATAATAAATTCTTTTTATTGAAATCAACAATTTGTGTGTTTCTGTGAGGAAGGCTGGTTGTTAAACCCGTTAAACTGCCATTGCACTACATTTCCCATGATTCCGTGACGTTGTGGGCGAAGGAAACGAAAGCGAAGAAGCTTGTTGGTTTACTTGAATATAATTTGATTTTATCAAATAAACACCGCAGTTTATTAACTGGTAAAAATACTACAGCTTATAAAACTTTTTGTTTGTTGAATAACAATTTTTGACTTGGACGAGCAGCTGTTGTCAAGCCCGAATCTCCTAAAATAAGGTAACTGTTAAATTTGGTATTAGCAAACGAGGCTAACTATCCCTCTTAGCTTAACGTTAGCGTTATTACAAAACACGGAGAGGGTGCGATTAAATATCTACTCGTCGTCTAGAATAACCACATATTTTATTTTCTTGAATTTGTAATTTTTTTTTTCCACCGAATTATAATTGTGGTGTGGCCAGTTTTTTTTATGTCGATATTTTTTCTGGTTTTAATTCCGCTAACAACGTGAGTTTTACGTCGTCAATTTTTACACATCACAGTTTTTACTCCGACTTGTGTTTATGATAAACGGCGCTAGTTTTAGTTAATTAAGCTGCTTTACTTACGGCTTTACCCTTTCTGCTGTGGTGGTGTGCTTTTTCAGCAGGGACATCCAGTGAATGTCAGAAAGACAAACGATGATGGTGTTTGAACTGCCAACACACTGAGTTCTCTCGCAGAAGACATCTAATGAAAAATTACTGCAACGTAACAGAATGTAAGACTCGTTTCATTCAGTTTGTGTGTGCTTAAACTTTGAATTTATTTGCTAAACTATAAGGTGTTATACGGAAGCATAATGTGGAAATTAGGTAACTGGTCTAAAATGTCGTGCTCAAAGTCTGTCAGAATGTAATAAAAGAGATGCGAAAAACATTAAAGCTCCTATCTAGACTTGACTGTAAAATCAGTTAAACTTTAGATTTTTATTTTTTCACCTATGGAGCAACATTTCATTTTTGGTTGTAAAATGTTATTTAATCAAAATAAAATCTTCCTTTCCAAACATTTTTCTGCATGTGCATCACATAAAACATAAATAAGCAAACTGTTTTTAAATATTATAGGTATGTGCGTTTTATATTTATTGTATTGTAGAGAATCGCCTATCAAGCTTTTCTTTTACCTGTTTATTTTTTTATTTTTTTTGCTTTGAGGAGTATAATATTTTTAAACTGAATCATCTGTGAGGTTAAAACTGCAGCCAATAGTTAGATGTAGTTGCTCCTCAGTATTCCATGTTGAATTTTTTTCTTTCTTTTTTTTCATATCTGACATGCCAGTAGTTGGCTGCTCTTTTCAGCCAAGTGAAGGATACCACAAGGGGCAGTAATTGTAAGGAAATTTAAATTTATTTAGTTTAAAACAGAACTAATTTGGCAAATACATTACGGCATTTTATTAGCATCTTAAATTATTAACTGCTGCTGCTTTATACTAATAAGTGTTGCAATATATCTGATATATTGTCAGAATGTTGAATATTTCTATTGATCAAACATGGTTGCAATGAAAAGTTTCTGAAGAAGGATAGAAAAAATATGTAGTTAGAAATGTTCTGACAACTGAATTATTTTTTTTAATCTTTAGGATTTTTTTTTTGTCTGATTTGTAAAATTTAGTTGTTTTTTTATCAGAGGCCTAAGATGAAAAAACAGCCCATTTCAGAAAACATTCTTGATTGATTTTTATTTATTTATTTTTTATTTTATTTTCTGACCTCAAATTATAATTTTATTTGAACTGAATTGATAATGAGATTGTTAAAATAATTGCATATGCTTGCCTTTGTCATTTTATTCAACAGCCAGTATGGAGGACAAGGCAAATGGTTCAGTTGACACCAAAAGGTACTCATCAAAATTAGCTGATGAATCTATTTACTCGATTCATTTCTTACTGGAAACTCAAATATGTTTTCCTACAGTTGTCACAGTTTAGTCTGAGTAGAGTAACTTTTATCCTGCAGCCCGGTGGAGAACGGTCAGCTGCCAGACCCTTCCAACTGGGGAGTTGCTGACGTTGTCAATTATTTCAAGGCAACAGGGTTTGAGGAGCAGGCTACAGCTTTCCAAGATCAGGTTAGATTTTTCTTCTGTCTTACTCCACGTCAACTTGCAAAGCCTCCAAATATAGAATTTCTCTTTTGGACTGACAGGAAATTGACGGCAAGTCTTTGCTCCTGATGACGCGTAACGACGTCCTAACAGGACTGTCGATAAAACTCGGCCCCGCGTTGAAAATCTACGAGTACCACGTGAAGCCGCTGCAAACGCAGCACCTGAAGAGCAACGCGTCGTAGCACGGCCAGCTGCCCCGCCACCCACCTCAGCGACAATCATCATGTCAGGAGACTCCAGGTTAGCTGCGGCTTCACAAAGACTCTTCTGCCAACAGAGGCACCTTGACAAGATTTGAATGCTGTTTTTTTTGTTGTTGTTGTTGTTGTTGTTTTTGTTTTAATAAGCGCGGATCCCAAAACCCCGGTCTGCACACTGCGTCCACTCAGCTGTTTACCCCTTCAGCCATTCTTATTTCTGCTGCTTGTAATTTTGTGTTTTATTTAAGAAAAGAGATTAAGAGTGAGTATTCTGAAGGCTAGATTTGTGTGTTTGTGTGGTGAATGTGTGTGCAAAGTAAATTAAACCGCAATGGGTTTTTTAAGTATTTGTAAATAAGATGATATATAGTTGAAAAGGATGTATGTTCTGTTATATTTGAACACTTTGATACGTGCAGAAAATTATTATGATCCCATTGTGTTTCCCTGAATTTAGTTTTTATCTTTTAAACTGCACATCTGAGTCCATGTTTTGTCCAGAGCATGTAACAATTAATCACTTTGTTTTCCAGGACTTTTATCTAAAGCCTCTTTGTTTCTTCAAGTCAACTTTATTTAGACTTGAGGCTCTTGGTATGAAAATCTTTCTGTATATATTCTTATTACGTACCTACCTGTGGTGCTTTCAGCTTTGTCACTTGGACGGCTGTATTGAAGTGTTCATGACCCATGTTTAAGTGCAACATAACACTGGAGTTTGAATATCTTGAGTCTAAAATTGATGATAAATGGTGCTTTTTTTCTCACCAAAGAACATCAGTTTGACTTTCTTGACTTTTTTTTTTTGTTTAATTTCGCACATCACATAGTTAGCTGGCAAAACATTACTTATCTCTTTTACACACCCACTCAAATTTCAGACCATTTCAGATGATGTAAGGAGACATTAAAGATATAAAACAATTTATGTCTTTTGTTATGTTCCTAGAACATAACAAAATTGCAGTTTACCCTCAGTAATAAATAAATAAAACAATAATGCATATAAATATCTGTTGGTTAAGTCTCACCCTAACCCTCTACAGGGGCGTGGGAGGGGGCAGAGCAGATGGATTAGGAGAGTAAATAAAAAAATACTAGCAAACCTCAAGAAACCATGAAATATAACGAATAATGTGCCAAAATGTTTCTACACAGGTATAAGAAATTAATAAACTCCAAGAAAATTACATTGACTCTTCTAACTGTTGGAATATATCTTTCAATTTGACTTCATTTTTGTTTAAGACATAAGATGATGTGGAATCTGTTTTGTCTTTTTGTACACATAAGGTTAAATTTAAATAATTATAGAAACATTTAAAGATCAAAACTTTGTTTGCATGCCCTGAAACATACTAAGAATTACAGCTAATGTTTGTTTTTTTGTTTTTTTTTTTGTTGCTGTGTTTTACTAACATTTAGCAGACTGATGAAACTTCTAAAACTGAGCTACTAACTGAGAGATGTTGTGAAAGAACCTTAGGGACGTCATAAAACATTATTTTTGTTTTTAACCAGAAAATGTGTTTAAAAAATAAACTTCTTAACATTATTAATCTGAGAAATGTGCACTTAAAACACTAAAGGAAATTGTAAAAGCATGTCAGCAGCCTCCCTGGTAAGCGCAAAACAATTAGGTTTTTTCACCTATTCATGTATTACTTCTTCAGAGAACTTTAGCTCTTGAATCAAAACGTTGCAAATCAAAAGAAATTCCCAGTGAGAGTGGCTGTAATTATTTTTTATTTTTCATACGTTTTTGGCTGGTCGGGTGTTACACATTCAGTCAGAAGCAACTTTATTTACATCTCAAGGATATATTGTTGGATACATCATCAGATTTTCTATTAGTTGGATCAACAGGTTAATACTGAAACCAGCAGTAGAGTCTTCAGGTTGGGCTTTCCCTTTTAAAGTCTGGCTCTCTGCTTACGACACACTGTCCCTGTGATGTTTCCAGAGGGATTATCCAGAGGAAGAAACACCTGATCGAAAACAAAAAGACATGTTATCAATCAAATAAGGTTTGATACTGTAAACAATGATAGTATTTACCTCATCTTTGTTGCTAAGACCCATTTTTGTCATGTCTATGGTGAAGTAATGCTGGTTGGGCATGACAATCTCGATTTCCTCCACCTAAGAAGAGCATTTCTTGTGTTATGCTACACACTGTTTCTGGTAATGTCGCACACATGTAAATATTTTGAAAACAAAACCCGCTTCATACACTAATCATGTGTATCTTAAATTATGCAAGACAGTGACAACAGATTGCGCAGCCATGAGTGTCTTTGAATAAACTGATTTGTTGAAGTGAAGGGCTCACCTCAGGAATCCTGTCCAGGGCCAGAACTTGTGTTTCATAAAGGGTCTTTTGCACAGATGGTGAAAACTCTCCTCGACCGTACGGGCCAGCAAATTTCTCAATAATTGTGTCTCTCATACACTTCCTACAAATGACAGAAGTTTCCTTTTAGGATTTTTCTTTTTGAGCTGAAAAATCATCTTTGCTATGTGTTTTTCCCTGCACTTCCAAGTTGATCCCACACAAAAGTTAAGATAATTACCATGCGGCATCAAAGTCAACGTTCTGGACCTTGTTGTAGCGCCACCTAGAGTAAACGGTGGTGCAGAAAACCCTGTCCTTGGTGTCTTGCAGTGTCGTGAAACGATCTCGGAAAAAGCCCTCAAAGCCAGACTGAGTGGTTTTTAGCACCTTCATGTCCTTCACGCCGCTGTGAACCACTGGAGTACCTGTGTGCAGAACAGAGTTGGTGCAAAAGCACAAAGCGTTTCAGATGTTTGGATGGAAATGGAGTCTGTCCCAAGCATGTGTAAGAATGGATAATAGCTGTAGATGCACAGATATCCTTGTCAACAGTTTCAACTGCTACATTTTTCAAGAGGTAAAATAATAATAGACTAGACCTGATAATATCATTGTATCTATTTCGTGTCATTATCCATGCTAACAAACGAAGTTGACTCAAGATATAAAAAGAGATGTCTCCCACCTTTGCCACCAAAACACTAAGCACATTTTAATAAAAACACACACACATGCAAACATATTTTCAATGGTTACCGTTGAGGTTCTGCTCAACATCACAGAAGCGACAAGCCTCTGGGCTGTAGATAAAAGCATGAACATGTTCGACACCATTCTGGAGAAAGAAAAAAAAGAGTGATTGTGTCTAAAAATTGGTGCTTTAATCTTAATTATTTGAATACTTCACAGATTGGTACAGTGGAAACAAGGTTGTTGTTTTTGTTTTTTTTTTAAATATTGGGTGACATTTTTTTTTTTTCTGGATTACTCAACCAAACCACAAACAGATCTTTTCAAAAGAGCAAAATGAAAAAGGTACTTAAACTTGCACACACTTGAACTAATACTTTATTAGAAGCAGCTTTCATGCTTTGTTGATATAAGACTACCAGTGTCACACATCTCTACAGATGTTTGATTTAGCTGTGGGATACAAATCCAGCTGAACATCATTGCAAGTTAATCAGACCCAATTGATGAGGGAGAACTCAGGCTGACCGGATGCTGAAAATTAATCAGAAGTTGCCCCCAACAAAGTATTAGTGAAAAGGTGCGCACATATTTTTTAATTTATCTTTTTTACACAATTGCATAAAATATTTGTCACAGTATGCATAGCATTTTGCATAATGAAAAACCTGGATTTTAACAGGGGTAACTAGATTTTTGAGAGTTATTGTACTTTTTAAAATGTAATGCTAGTAAAATAGCAGCCAGAAAACAAACTAAAGCTTATATTTTGTCCGGGTCGAGGGACTGGATTATGGATTTTACCTTCTCCAGTCTTCTCCAGGGCACCTCCTCCATGTAAACCTTGGCCCTCAGCACATGGTTGAAAGAGGTCAGGAAATGATGGCAGAGATCCATGGAAAATTGCTCAATAGTATTTACCTTAACAAAAGGGGGGGGGGAGGGAGAGTCTGAATAGTTAGTTTTATCTCCAACAGGAGACATAAAATGCATACAAAGTAGAGGTGAAAAACAAATAACCACCAAAAAGCCATTACAAAGAATAATCTCCCCTTTGCAGGGGAGACATGCTGTGTTAAGCATCCCATTGGCTACGAGCTCATTTGCAGAATACCCTTTACTAAGGTATTCAGTGTGACACACCCTTCAACATTTCAAACATGAATTCTCTAACATTCCTGTCTCTGTCTTAAAAATAACACATATTCTGCTAATGCCAAGAAAATTCGACAAGCAGTAAAATCTGCATGAAGGTTGACTTTAAACAGCAGCCTCTCGACAGAAACCAAGCCAAAATCAAGAAAATGTCAATTTTAACACAGCATAAACATTATTCAGAAGCTGTTTAGAAAATCGGCGCGTTTATATCTTGGAATGTACTGAGAAGCGCAGTGAAGCTGTAACTCACCCCTTTGATTTTGGCCATGGCGTGGACAGTGTTCTTGATGGTGTCGGTAGGAATGATGTCCGAGTTGTCTCCGGTCAGATAGTCCTTGCGTGACTTGAGCGTTATCTCCACGTTAGCCTTCAGCTCAATAAGGGAGTGGTGGCTCCCGTGTCTCTTGATGACCATCACCTTCACCGCATTCTTGCCGTAGCCTGTCCGCACAAACTCCACATTCTGCATGAAGGGAAGAAGACTTGACATTTTCATCCAAATCTGCAAATGTACAACGCCAGCGGTCTCATTCTCATGCTATTCAATGTCCAACCTGATTATTTTCATCTTAAAACTTTAATTTGTGCCTAAGTTGTAGGCTTGTTTGTGAAGATATTCCCAAAAGTTTGCACCTTATTTTTGCACATTGACAAATTTATTTGCGTTTCTTCTGTTTTTGTAAGGTTGTAACTATTTAATAGTAGTTAAGAAGTACTATTTCTTGACACTGCTTCATAGGTCTAAAAGTTGCAAGTTCTGGTTTAACCTTGTGGTCACTGACCCCAAACATGATTGTATTTTCAATGTTAAAATTGTTTATATTGGCACTGACAGAATAATTATGCTATGTAATTTATAAAAATGAGTCCTGTTTTCCTCCTCTGAAATGATTACCTGATTTCCAGCGTATGCCATGTTGCTTTGTTCTCTTCCACCTGCTGCGTTTCTGATCTTGTCTGACACAAACCCCCGAAAAAAAAAAAAAAAAAACTCTTTCCAATATATGTACGTTTTCTTGAGGGGGTGTTGCCTTCTTTTTTACTCACACTATTGGCAGTTCTGGATGGATTTCGTCATATTTCACGTGTGCGTAATCACACACAAACCCCGTCACCCTTGCACATAGAGGCTCCCTTATTTTGTATTGATCTCCTTGTTTCCTAACTGAACTCTCCTCTCTGTGATGTACAGTGGCATCAGTCATCTGGATGGGCTAGCTGCCTGCTAGCTGACATCCTTCCATCCAGACTGCAAAGTGGTGGTTTTGCTGTAAAGTCCATATTCTGATGCTGTGTTGATTATAAGAGGTAAAACCTGAAGCAGTAACTTCAGTGTAATGGAGATTACCTCTATTGTTTGTCCATAGCGGTTGTCTGTTACCATGGAGACAGTGCACAAGCTGGAGAAGAGGCTTTGCTGACCAAGAAGCGACACT
>NW_015116305.1:0-15754 GCF_001443285.1 Poecilia latipinna
TCTTTCTGGGAAAAAACTTATCCAAAAGGTCCGCCCCCCCCCCCCCCCCCCCCCGTCGACAAGAATTTCTTTGTTTTTTTTTACTGCAAAAACTAAGACCGGCCCCCGACCACAGAAAGGAACAGCTATGTGGCCCTCGCAGGAAAAAGTTTGGGGACCCCTGCTTTATACTGACGACTACATTGCTCCAAATACTGAATTAATTCCTGAAACAGTGGACAAATACTTACTATTCGATCCTGACTAAGTGGTGCTGAAACTCAGCCATTTTTGGAAGTTTTTCGTCGACTCAAGGGAGAGTCCTCTCACGTGGAGAAGATGGCGACTGAGCAAGATAAACCAACATTGAAATTCCTGATGAGGGCTATCCGTGAATCGAAAGAAGAGCTCACTGGGCATATTAATCATAAAATGGATAATATCCAACAGTCGCTAACAAAAAATAGAACTGTCATTATCAACACTGGCTGAACAGGTGCAGGAAATGGAGACCAGAATTGGAGCTTAAAAGTTCCAATGACATTTTTTAAAGATTTGGATAAAGCAATATCTGTATTTTTATGGCAAAAGAAGGTCCCAAGAGTTAAGCTTCTTACTTTACAGGCTTTATGCTAAAGGCGGATTAAATCGTCCAAATTTCAAAATGTATTACTTGGCCTCCCAGTTCCGTATTCTATGGATATGGATTCATTCAGATGGTAACGATGTGAGGTGGGTCTCAATAGAACAACAAGAACTAAAATCTGCATCATTATCAATTATCCTCTTCCTGGGTTCAAAAAGCAACTCTCTAAAATCACATCAAATCCTTTAATTTTAATTTAAAAGTTACATGCCCTCTTAAATCTAAACATAGAATTGTTGGTTAACACACCACTTAAAGGTAACCCTAACATTCCCCAACCTATAGCAGAGGGCATATTACAAAGTTGGGTCAGAAAAGGCATTAGATCAGTTGGCGATCTTTATACCAACAATGTCTTTGCCAGCTTTAGTCAATTATCTGAATTTTACGACTTACATAGGCACAATTATTTCAAATATTTGCAGATCAGACACTGGATTAAGAGCCAAACAGAGATATTTCCAAATAAACCAGAGGAAACTCTACTTGAAACATGTTTATTAGATACTAAACGTACCACCACAAAAGGACTTATTTATTGTGTTTACAAAATTGTTTTTGATTACTCACCAGCTTATGAGAACAAAAAAAAAATCTAAATGGGAGTCAGATTTAAACTGCAAATACAATGACAAAAACTGGAGCAGATTACTAAATTCATCTCAAACAATATTTATATCAACAAAGCACAGACAAATTCAATTTAATATTTTACACTGCATATATTATACCCCATATAGGTTGAATAAACTGAATGCTAACATCACTGACAAATGTGCTTTGGAGTTGTATACACTGGCAAACCTACTGGAATAATGTAATTCAGATAACATCAGCAGTTTGTGAGCTTTCTTTAGATGCTGACCCCAGGATTTGGATACGTGGAGATGTTATGTCCTTGAAATTATATCCTTGCAAGAAATACTTTGTTTTGTTAGCATCATCTGCAGCAAAAAAGTGTATACTTAAAAATTGGAAATCTATGGAACCTCCGAACCAGAAACATTGGATCAACGAACTTTTGTCATACTTGTGATGGCCAAATCCATGGCCACACTCTGAAGGCAGAAGTCGGTAACTCTTATGCACAATTTAGTTTTCATAATTTATTTTTTTCATTCAAATACAACACTTTAGTTTCAGTAAAACATTTATTAGTTGATTTGGATACATTTGTTCTTTATGTTAGCGCGCACATTTAGTTAACATGTGTATTTATATCAACTTTAAAGTTTAATTTGTTTGCAACTAACTTTGTTTGTTTTTGCCGGTACTTACCTGCCTTGGAGTGGCCAGACAAAAGATGGATGCCAGGGCTCAGCAGGCTTAAATGCTGATTGGACTGCACCACTAGTTCCTGCTGGCAGGGGAAATTTGTAGTTTCTTTATTTAGATAAGTTTTGTATTTAAGTAAATATTAGTATTTAAACTTTAATATTTTTGATTTTCATTTTTTGGGTTTTAGTTTAGCCAAACTTAGCTGTACTGTTAGTTGTTTTGTGTTATTTGTAATTGTATTCTGTTTAGTTATCCCTATTGTGTCTTAATTGGTCTGATCAGCCAGTATATAAACCCCTGTGTGTCATTTCTTTGTTAGGTCAGTTATGTTTGTGTGTGTGTAGCCAGTTTGTTTACATTTTTTGCCTGAGTTCAGTTTTGTTTCTTTGACCTCTTTTATGAGCTCAGTCTATCCTTTGTCATTTATAATCTTTGGGTTAGAATAAAAACCTTATTTTTCTAATTAATATCCTGTGACTCCTCCTGTTTTTAACTCGGTCCATCGTAATACTGTACTCCTGAAAAATGTTTTCACTCAATACAGGGGATATTGGTTAAACTGCCTACATCAACAACACCGACCCTGAAAACTAACCCCAACTTCCTGCTAATCCTGCTGAATCCATCTACCTACACCCACCCAACTGGACATCATTATTATATTACTCAATATTATAAACCTTTTCTTAAACCTTACATGAAGACTTTTTATTGGTTTGATGCATCTGATTCAAAGGCATGCATCAAAATATAACATCAGTATTCACTGATATTGAAGACTGTACATTCTCATTCTACAGTCCTGATGTTCTCTTAATAGGTGCTTTTAAATGGATTCAACATCACACCTCATTAAAAGAAGGATTTGAAGTGCTTTCTGCTGCCACATTAAGAAGGAACATCAGGCATTCGCTGGCTGGTAATCCCAGGCCGTCTTCAGCACTCAGGCTTTCAGCAATAATCAAGAAACACAGGTAGATGCAGTGTAAATTAATCCTACAGATTAGTGGGAGTGCATAAAAATGAAGAAAAAGGATAGAAAGTGTAAGAGAAAAAAAATAGCATTTCTGACATTGGAGGATTGGCTCTGGAAATGGTTCTGAACTTCAGAAGATGGTGGAGAACGTTGATGCTGTCAGAGCTGCTTCTCTTCAGTTCCAGATGGCCAGATCAATTCCAAACAAATCCATGCATCAAGACACTTTTTATTAGATATCAGTAACTAATAGAAAGCATTGACTAAATGATGTCAATGCAGAGCTAAGGCGACTTCATGGTCTACTCTGATGTGCAAAATGGCTGACACAGAGACAACAATGTTTCATGTATTTGAGTGACAAATATTTTTGCTGAACACTTTTTTAAACCTTTAGAGCTGAAATACACTAAAACTGTGGAACAGGTGCTGTGGAGACAAACACTGCAAATTTGAGGTATATATATATTTTCCTTTTGAATTATCAGACAGGGATCTGTATTGTTTAACTTTTCTTCTATACGGTTCTTTTTAATAGGACTCTGAAAACAGACTGGAGTGACAAAGTAATGTTTCCATCTTCCCTTTATCTCACTAAGATTATCTGCTGCTTCATTTCAGCTTTTTTAAGACCTGGCCCAAGGCATAAGCATAAGTGCTTAGACTTCCTCCCCAAGACTTTCTGTCATGATTCATGTTGTTTGAACTTTTAGTTTCAGTTATTTTCTCCTTTTGATATATATTTTTTCTCTTTCCATTTCAGTTTTTTCCTTGTCTCAGTTCAGGTTGTTGTTTTGTTGTGCCAATTTATATTTATGTCTTTTTATGTTACACTTTCTTTAGATTTTTGTTTTCCCTTCCCCAGTCTTCTTTAATTTTCTCATCTCACTTGACCATTCTCCAACCGATCCCAGCTGCTAATCATTTCCTTCCCCACCTGCATCTATTCATTGCTAATTAGTTCTCCTGTTTCTTTGTCATTTCCTGTTCCTCTTCTTGCATAAGCTCCTTGGTTTCTCTATTCTCCTCCAGCTCCCTCCATTGAACTCTTTTGCTCTCCATCCATGTCTCTGGTTCCTGTGTTGTTTCAGTTTTAGATTGTGAGCTTATTTTTTCTTTACAAAAGAGAGTCTTTAGGGAAAAAGTTCAGGAATTATTTGAGCTTTTGAGGTGCTAAACATAGTCAAGAGATGCTAATCAGCTCCTCCCAGTTCTAAGAGTCATTCAAGGCAGTACAGCTTCTACTGGTTTGAATTTATTGGACAGTAAAGTATGTCTTATCTGTGACAAACAACAGTCTGAATAAGCCTTATTGTTTTATGACATCAGCATGTTATAAATATTCAGAGATTTTTCAGATGGGATTTTACTGATTCAGAGCAGACTTCTGCAATAAGTCTCTTTAAATGCATTTCCCATTATAATAGAATGCCAAGTTGAACTCCCAGGAAATTATACAATATACTCCCCCTTAATTTGTTTCAACAATAAATTACAACGGCACAATTTTTATGCTGATTGTGACATCTGAATATAATACAGCTGAGTATTAAAAAAAAAAAAAAAAACATTTTATAAAGAATTGACTCGTATGTCACTGTTAAGTCTGACTCAACAACTTATCCACAAATGTGTCAATTGAACATTTTTCAGGTTTCTAAAAAGTGAAAACATATCTTGTGGGAAAAAATGTTGTGGAGCCTCTTCATCAACGTTAGGAGTGACAGAAAATCAATTTCTATCATTTGCAATTATCAACATGCTGATACAGGGAAAGCTGCTTTATGTTTTATAAGCCTATTGAGGAGCTGAGGTGTTCCTCAGTACTGTCCTCCAGAGAACAGTTCACTAAAAAAAGTGCTGCAAAATCACCTGTGGAAGAACTGAGTGCATTCAGAAGAATGATGAATAGAAGCGCTGTGGATGGAACAAAATTAAACTGTGATGCAAACATGAAAGCAGCAGAGATGAAATATTCACAGAAGAGAAAAAAGAATGTATGATGTGTGTTTCAATGATGGACTCCAAGAAAGTGTGGCCAGTGGAAATCCCAGCTAATGCAGATGCTGAACAAAAAAAAAATAGAAGTAATTCTTATCAACAGGCTTGTTGATTTGGAAGTCTCTTCATCATCACAATTTAGTAGATAACTAAAGATTTAGAGTTATAGCTGGCCTGTACTTGCAACTGTTCACATTTATATCAATCTCAAGAAAAATCCAGTTAGATTTGAAGAAACATAATCCCAAGGCACATTGGAGCCACTACCATGTTGTATTGTTGGCATTGTGTTTTTTCACACATGCTAAATTAAATTTTTCTGCCCTTTGTTTTGAATTGAGTCTCAGAAGTTCAGCTGAGTTCATTGTCAAAATATGACCCAAATATGATGCAAGGGGAACACAGGACTGTGGAAATTTTGGAGGCCAGAATAAGCATTAATTAAAGAAATGTCTTTCATCATGAGACAATTACTTCATTTTCCTCTGATAAAAACATATTAAAGTTTTGGACTGAGATCTTATATGAAGAACTTCAGATCAAAGTGCAACATTAATCAGCCTAAGTGTCACAAATTTCCCTCAAGAGTCTGAAAAAACAGCAAGAATTCTTCAGTCATCAGATGGTCTCAAGCAGCACTCCAAATGAAGATGTTCTGACACCGCTGCATGGCCACATACACACTTTGTTAATTAAATTAAATTTAAAAGCCTTGCAAGCTGCTTGCATGGAGCCTTTCTGCACATATTTAACTGATATGTATTGCTTTACCAAGCATATCGCTGAAAAATAGCTAAAAGAAGGAAAGATACTGGAAGTGGTTCCCAGTGAAGAAATTTAAAGGAGGTTGTGGTGAAAAAATGTGGCACAAGTGTGTAAGTGTGTGTTCTGTACTAGAAAACCTCATATGCTTGTATTTCTTTTGTCTGTGGGCTTTCATGTAGAGGTGGAATTCATTTTCTTTTTACAGTTTTTTACTGTTTTTGTAGCATGGAAACTACTGAGTTGACACACTTAATGATTATATACTTCTTTTTAGCATTAGTTAAATATACAAAATATATTAATACTTTATGCTGAAGAAAATTAGTAAAGCAGCTAAATGCCAAAACTCATAATTTTACCTTTTGGTGTATTCTTATCAATTGAGAAACTTGCAAAGTGACATAAATACAATAGGGAGGTTGGTTTTTGCTTCATTTGTTCTGTTTTCAGCAGAGAATTCATTTTCTAGAGTATAATCAATTTAAATAAGCCACAAAAATAATAAAAGGTAAATTTATTTTGGTTCAGCCTTGAGACTGACCCTGCACTTCAGAAGAAATACAAATAAGGTTTTTATCATTTACAGCACACTGTAACGCAAGTCTGTACACCAAAAATAATGTAGGTTGTTAGGACATAACTGTTTCAGAACCTGTTGAACTATTACAAATGTTTCCACAAGACTACAATATATATACTCAAGACTCACTTCTCTAGTAAAGTGAGTCTTAACAGAACTTAGTCACTAAGTTCTGTTAAACAGGAGGAGTGTTTTTTTTAGGCTGTAAGACACCTTCACCTCAGAAACGCACCAATATTGAAAAACATCGATGTATTTAAAATACTTTCATGGCAATTTCAGTGTAATAAAATAAGCTTGCATCAAACAATTAGGCCTAGAGAGAGGATCATGGGGGCTGGCCTCCCCTTTATCCAGGGCCGTACAACCTTAGCCGTACAGGCTAAGGTTGGAACAAGGATCACTAATGTCTTTGAAGACCCCACACATCCTCCACACAAACGGTTTGAATTTGTTGTTGCTGCCAAGGATGGTTCAGAATTTTATTTTATTTTTGCCAAAGTGTCAGTTTGGTTTGGAAAGCTTTTTTCTCTTAAATGAAAAAAATCAGATGGAAAATGTTTTCTGCACTTAGTTAAGTTCTCTCTGAATAGTTTGAGCCTTTTTTCAGTGTTTTCATCAGTGTAATCTGTAGTTCATGTCTAGCAAGCAATAACACACTTCCTTTTTCTTGCTTTATGTGCAAAACATGAATTAACTAAACAGAGCTTCTCTTCACCAACAGGAAACTAAACAAGCAATACATCCATCTGCCAAACACGGAGTCAAACTGTAACAGTAGTGTAAAGGCACAGCAGAGGAATCTTAACTCACAAGCTGAATTTTAATGCACAACTGGCTTGATTTTGACCGCATGCATATGGGATCAGGGGAGTTGTTCCAGAATGTCCCAGACAACCTCTGGAACAGCGAGGCTAGACATGAAGCCCTCCTTCTCTTTTGTAGCCAAATCCTGTCTTGTCTGTGTTCGGAAGCAGCAATGAGACAGGAAGAGAAACAGCATGAATCTGCCTCCCGACTGAATTATGTATGCTTCCATCTGCTGACAGAGAACAAGTCTGTCAGGCTGCTTCAATGTCATAACTCACACAAACAGATATATGTGCACTATCCCCCAGGTCAGCTGTGTATTTTGCTCTGCTCGCCTATTCTTCATCCTCCAAGTATGCAGCAGTACGCCCAGCAGCACATATATTAATAAATATTCACATAAAGCTTATTAGCTACCCATCCATCCATCACACTTATCCTTGTAGGTATCTCCAGCGATTGATGGGCGAGAGGCAGGGTTTACCCTGGACAGATCACCAGTCAATTGCAGGACAACAGAGACAGAAAGGACAAACAAACATACACACACATAGACACACACGCATACTCACACATAAGGAGAATTTAGCTACACCATTTACTCTAACAGTCAAGTTTTTGGACTGTGGGAGGAAGCTGAAGTACCTGGAGAGAACCCACACATGCACAGGGAGAACATGCAAATTCCATGCAGAAAGATTCCAGGCCAGGACTCCAACACAGGGCCTTCTGTTGACAGGTGCTCACTGCATTGGGCTGGCCTGAATCCCTTCACATTGCAACAGCCACCCTGCGTAGGTCCCTCTCTGGCAGGGTAGTAGTACAGATACACTACAATGCCAAAGTGTTTGTTCACTCATCCAAATTATTGGAATCAGGTGTTCCAATCAATTCCATGGTGGCAGGTGTATAAAATTAAGCACCATCTGATGGATGAGTCTGGGTTTGGCGGTTGCCAGGATAACGGTGCTTGTCTGACTGCATTGTGCCAAGTGTAAACTTTGCTCCCTGCCCCCCATCTGCGTCTGAGCTATCAAGAGATATCTCAAGACTCTTTATGCTTTCTCAAAAAGAAAACTCTGAGACAGGACCTCAACATCATGGACAGAATCTGTAATTACATTTTTATTTATTTTGGTTATCTATGGGTTGAAAATCATTGTCATGTATTATCTGTATAATTTCAGTGTGTTTCAATTTTATTTTCTTTACTGCATCTGTTTTCCTTGTTTTTATCAATGATGTTGATTTTTTTTAACACTTTATGTTTATATTGAATGTTGGGTATCAGCAGGACAACAAGGAAAATAAGTTTGTGACTTGACTTCTGTTTTTCTCATTGACTTTTGAAATGAAGATTTCATGTAGGTCTCATTTGGTTCTCAACTCTTTATGAAACCTCAGACAATAACAGTTACAGTAATATTTCATTTTCTTCTCATTTTAAAATGATAGAACTTTTCTGTTAAGGTCAGCCTGTTTGTTTTTCAGTTTAAAAAAGTAGTGGACCTCTTCAACCCAGTATTCGTGGCACTGGGGATTTTCCATTCAACATTGGCATGGAGGGTACTTGATGAATGAAAATGAGAAACATAACCCTAACAAGGCTCTCCGAGTGTTACTATCAAATTCTTTAATCGCCCTGAAAAATATCAGACTGAAACCTGTTCAAGGACAAACTGTTACAAACCATACTAGGATATAGCTTGCAATACCCAGAAGACACATGGAGGCAGGGGCGCTGCCAGGAATCTTGGGCCCCCTGGCAAATACTTATATTGAACCCCCCCTCACGCAGCTGCTGTTACAATTTCTTGAGTCTATCTAACTCATCAAAAGCGTCACAATTTCAAAGACTTGCCTTGCTTTCTTTGGTCCAATACTGATGACCAGTACAGTATGCATACAATACAATACAATTCAGAGGAATTGCATACAATTCAGTGTGCATACCGTCTGCATACAGTATGCAAATAGGTTGCTTAAATTTTTTCTCTTAGTTTTAGATTACTGAAATGTCTCCCAATGAGCAACAGTCATAGGCAACATGCAAAATATACACAAAGCAATCCAGACTTCTCAAAAAATGCTATGTAGTTGCATTTTATTCAAGCTCGAGTACATAACTTTAATAAAAAATATGTTTTCTCCATATTTGTTAAAGCTGTCACTATGTCGTAGCAGTTTGTTATGAGACAGATAATCTGTGAAAACAATCAATCTTCTCCATCTCCTTCCTGAATTACTATTACTGGTTAAAGTAATGCACCATTCTGACCAAAACAACCAATCAGAACCAGTAGGACGCTCTTAGCGCTGTCAATTAGCCTCATTCATTCACTGCTAAATGTGCTAATGGTGGAGAAATAACTTATTGTTACAGGAAAATCTTTTATCTGCCATCACTAATAGCTATGCTTATTAGACTAAGCATTTACAACAGGCTATGCTAGCTACAGAATAGCACAGAGCAAGGGGGAGGAAGGATGAGCCATATGAGATTGTGATTGATGACACTAAAACTTTCTGCCTCTGATTGGTTGTTTTTAGAGAGCACTGGGAGAAAGCAGAGGAAATAGATTTTTCACAGATTATCTCTCATACCATAATGTCACAACATAATGACAGTTTTAACAAATATGTGGAAAAAATATATATTTTTATAAAAGTTACATACTGCAGCTTTAATTTCACTCAGGACAGGTCAGGAGGGACGTGGGTTAGAGCTGCTGCTGCTGACTAACTCATCTGTGAAGTGGTAAAAGGTACAAGGGACAAGTAAAATATATGAATATGTTGGTAATTTTTTTCCTTAATTCATTAAATGCTAGTGAAATGGAGGCAAACAGTAGTCTGTAGCTACGCTAACTAAATATGGATGTGTTTTTTGGTTAAATTTTTACTGCTAAAAACAATCTTCGAAAATACAATATGAATAATTTTGTAATAGACAAAGCTCCATTTTTTTTATTTATCTGAACAATAAATAAATAAATAAATTGTGGAGGGCCCCCTGTTGGTCAGGGCCCCTAGAATTGTCATCACTTTCCCCCCCTATACCGTGCCCCTGCATGGAGGAACTATGTTAAATACCATAAATTCCAGACTACAGAGCGCACCTGATTATAAACCGCATGTTCTAATTTTAGAAAGAAAATCAATTTTGTACTTGTATAGGCTGCACCGGATTTTAAGCCGCAGATATTTCTGCCGCTGTAGGTTTTCCACAATGATGCAGGCAGCAGAGGGGGACGGACACCCAAAATTTGAGTCATAACAGGTCAATTGAATATCACACTTATTACGGTTGAAAAAGAAAAAGTTGCCAAGTTTAGATTTAACTGAACTGATTACGGTAGTTTCCGAACGGAAACTGTAACAGTAAAAGTGCTGATCCTTCGTGTCTGCTACTAGCATGTGTTAAATGAAAATGGGTGTCTTCTTCTTCTTCTTCTTCTTCTTCTTCATCGGGAGCTTGCATCCATTATTGTTGCACTACTGCCACCTATTGGATCCTAATATCTATGCCCCAAATTCTCATAATGATCCCAGTATTATTTAAAAAACGAAAAATCTTCTTCTTCTCCCTCAATCCTATTTAACTGATCATCAACATTCTCAAATTTCAGTTCCCTATTAAAACCTAATTCCATTTTAATGGGCGCTTTCTTCTTTTATTTCCAATTTTGACTTCCAATGATTCATTTCCTGCTAAAGAGCCCCCTGGTGGTTGAAGAAAAATCCACATATAAGCCGCACTGGGCTATAAGCCGCATGGTTGAAAGCTTAGGAAAAAAGTAGTGGCTTATAGTCCGGAAAATACGGTATCTTATAGAGCAGTGGTCCCCAATCCTGGTCCTCAGGGACTGCATGTTTTTGATGAGTCTGGATTCCAGCACAGCTGATTCATATGATTGCATTATCTCCTTTGCATTCCTGCAACTGCTATAGAAGTCGGTTAATCACCTATTCATTTATCCCAGGTGTGCAGCAGCAGGGAAACACCCAACACATGCAGGGCAGTCGGACCCGAGAACCAGGGTTGGGGACCACTCTTATAGAGCACAAATATAATGAGGTCATTTTTTTGACTCGCATGCAGGAAAGCCATTCAGATATTTTTTAAAGAGTTTATAATGAAAAGGCAATGGTGTTTTTCTTTTCTTGCTCTCTAGAGGAAGGACAGTGACAGTCATCGGGAGATTTGACTGTAGGACATGTTTGGTTGAGGGAATGATCTCAGAATGTCTGCATAATGGAGATGGCTCAGAATGGGACGGGGGAATTTGGTCTGACTTGGCGGAGAGGTGCTGTGTGATTTCCGGGTATCAAGTATGTGGGTGAGCAGCCAGGCAGAGGACTCAGAGGTAAAGGAGCTGTGGGAAACAACCATGGAAGCTGATTAATTATCCAGAAGGTTCTGAGTAGGATCTAAATATCCCCTGGAAAGGTGTGTCTTGGGCCTCAATTGCTGAGGGAGGATGAGCAGCCATGATTTGGTAAGTATTTTGGTTGCATCTTTTAATCTAGAAAACTCAGAGAATATGAAAATATTAAAACATTCAAGAGGATTTAGAAAAGTTCTAGGTGGTTACTTCATATCTCTTCAGTTGACCATCAGCACATTGATTGGATGGCCAAAGTTTTGCTAGTGAAACACTAGCAATCTGCACTGCTCATATTAATCTGTGTGAATTTACTTTCATTTTAAACAACATAGATGAACAAATTCACTGGGTCTCAGGAATAATTATAAATCCATTTGAAAGGTGGATTTTTCCAAGAACTGGACATGGTAAAGACAGGAGGTCTAGGCTGTGAGTGGCACCACTTACAGTATCTGAAGATCATTGGAAATGAAATGGCTGGATTTGCCAAGAATACAACAAAGTACAGGCCATAGTGAAGGACTCGTTTATGGAAATAAAGAGATCAGCTCAATGATGGTAACTGAAGTTTTTATGCACAAAGATTATTTCTTTAAATTGTATATTTAAAGAAGTAATCATTGAATGAGTTCTATGCATTTCATGATATATGTGGTACAGTTGCAACAGCATTGTACCACATATATATATAGAAAGCCAGTGCTCTTAACTGGCTTTCTTGTTTGAATAACAATAGTATTCAGTCTCAGTACATAAAAAAACTGCTCATGATTACTTATTAGTAGGTCAATTGATGAGTAAACACCTCTGCATTAATCATGTAGTCTTTCCCGTTTGGCTTCTTCTGATGCAGAATTGTGATGCATGTCTCACAACGATGACCTAAAAGCCGAGTAAAATCAACATGACTGTTCAGACTGCAGACTCATGAAAGAGCCAAGTATAGGTTGCATATGGGCAAAAAAAGCAAATTTGGCTCATTTGCCTGCTGTGTGAACATGGTCTCATAGACACACTGAGCCATTTTTGTCGATGGCTTTGAAAGAATGTCAGCATTGTATTACATTTTCACATTTTGATTGTATTTACTCAACAAAACAAAATATGTCAGGTAAAAACGGTTTACTTTTAAATGTACTATTTATACAGGAATTTAACTAATTTTTCAGTATCTATGCTGCTGCTTGCCGTACAAGACAGACCAGAAAATATCTAGGCAGTAAACATACAAAAATGTTTAAAACATGGGGTGTGTTTATTCTGCCTTTTTACTTTTAATGAGAATGGTTATGTTTAAAAAAAACAACACAAGAAAGTCCAATAAGCAGATTTACCAAGTTGTTTGACACAAAAACAAGTTCATAATTAGGATTAAAAAGCTGTATAAATTAGGCAAAAATGATTTGCTGAGAACATCAAGTTTTATAAACTTTCCTGTCTGGGAGTTTGGGAAAGTTGGGAAGACAGAGGCGGCTGTGAACTCCAACTCCAGTCCTCCTCATCTGACCATATGGACAGCTGGTCATCATATAAAAATGGTTTTAAAACACCTGGAGTACCAGAGCAAGGGGAACAAATGTTGAGCAAGCACAGGGACAAGTGAAACACTCAGTCTGTGTTCCACATTATCTTGGGCATAAATGATGCGCAAACTATTCAACGCTACTCAACAGAAAAAAAAGCTGTAAAAATAGAACAAATTGACATGCATCCAATGGGATGAATTGCACAATTTTACAGCACCACTGTTCAGCCCATATACAGAATGCTGTAAATATGACGTTCAGGGTTCAGTAAGTCAGGGGAAGCCTTAATAGTTTCTTTTCTACAGCCATCTGCCAGAGCATGTTTTAATAAAAAGCTTGTGAGTGGCAGCACAGCTTCACCAGAGTGTCTAAATGTCTTTGCAGCACACAACCATTGTGCTTTCTGACAGCTGCATCTGACAGGTGATTTCCAAGATCAAATCCAAGTCTTGCTTTTGAGTGTCATTTCTAACAGAAGAGCTTCCTCTTCCACAGTTGCTGTGTTTTCATACAGTTCTTTATTTTCTTCTGCAAAATTTCCATGAAAGGTAGTTTAGAGTTTGTGTACACTACAACCTGTGTTACACTTCATGGAAACATCAGCATTCAGCCGTGACAAATCCTCCTCCACTTCTGGTAAACTAATGTACTTTAGAGAAATATGATTTTTTTTATGTTGCCTTTTTCATCTGGGGTTAGTTTGTTCAGCCCTCTGTGTTTTTTGCACTTTTTTCCTCTTTATTTCTGAGAGAGGTCTCAATGAAATGTGTCAATTGGTATGAAACAGAAAAAGCTTCTTAGTACTGTGGAGTCTGTTTTAGTGCTATGTACAGTCTTGTGTGTCATTTTTAGTTATTGAGGTGTTTGGGGATCTTGCAGGGGTCCAGGGCATTGCTGATTCTGCTTGAATTCAAAGGATAATGAGAAGGAGATGACTCCATTATCAGACATACCTGTCAAAGTCTCCTGTGGCTCAGGTTGGGACAGCAGGCAACAGCTAATCGATACTAAAAACGCAGGACATCTTGCAAGATGAATGGACTACAAAGATGTGAAGAGGGAAATGGATCTTTGAGTCACTGTGTATAGCCTTTTAAAAGGGGATCAAGATTCAGGACAAAGGAAATCTATTGGAAAGTCCTAGGAGCACCAAGACAAGTGAGTCTTGACTGGAGAAAGTACCTCAGCAGGAGCAGTTGATATAGATATGTCCTTTTCAAAGATATCATCCATCTGAGACTTTTAGATGCCTGTTTCACAATTATTCAATTCATCCCGGAGGTCCAGAATGTATGGAATACATCAACGACCTAAAATATCTTTAAAGATTATTCTCCAAATAATATGTTTTATCAAAACCATGCAGAATGTAATTTATTAAAATTTGTTAGAGCAACATACATGAAAGATTAATTTTCTTCAGCAATGTTTAAAATTACAAAGTTGAGACTGTTGAATGTTGGAAATATTCTGTCTTAGTGTCTGCCAGGCCTTAAAAGTGTATGCAAATAAATGACTCTAGCTGCCAATCGCAGGGTATTCCTTACATATACTGCTTTTGTTTGGATAAATAACCAATGACTACCAGTAAATCAAAATACTGTATATTTGTCCCCTAAGAATAGTTTAGGCATACAAATAATTATCATTGTCCATTTTAGGTCATTTTAATTGTGTTGTTCTAAGACCAGTTTGCCATGATGTTGGTAGGTGAAAAGTTGGACCCAAAAGCAGAGAGGCAGTAACTGAGTTTGTAGATTTAATGAAAAAATAAGAAGAAAACAATCCAAAAACATTGAGCCAAGAGTCACAAGGAGAACAGATGAAAACATAGAGGACTGTGGGCGTAGACATGAGGATTTAAGAATGCGAGGCTTAAATACTGGGAGGTGAGAGCTAGACAATGACCAGGGCTGATGAGCTAATTGATTGCAGGTGAGCGTGGCTGAAGCAGGAGACAGGCTGAAGGCTGGGGGAGAAGATGGCACAGGGGAACTACGTAGATACACAAGGGAACACAAAGAGTGAGGGAGGAAACACAAGGGACTGGAAATAATTCTAACACTAAAGAAACGCTAAGTTTAAAGAAAACATGATAAACTAGAAGGAGACAAAGAAAGGAGGTGAAACTATGAAAGAACCAAACAGAAACAAGGCTGATCTAAAAACTAAGGAACACAGAACTAGAATAACTAGAAAGACTAAACAAAAAAATAATGACAAAATTACGATAGATGTAGACTCAGACAAAAGAATAACTAAACCTAGAGCAACAAGATAACTGGAAACACTGAGGGACTGAAATAAAGAAACACAAGAATGAAAATGATCTATTAAGAAATAATAAAGAGGAATAAATCAAGAGTGAAATAAAACATAATTGATAAATAGAATGAACAGCAAAAATAAAGTACACAAAACCAAACCCAAAACCCAGAATCATGACACAATTGGCTGATTGATCTTTTATTAGAAATATATTTACATTTATACTTTTATTATTTCTTATTTAAATGCTTATTATTGTTGGAGCCTTGCAACAAAATTTATTTCAGTTTGTATATTTTTAAATGTACAATTGAATGACGATAAACTCTATGTCTGTGATTACTTGGTTAGAATCTAACCTCTTTACATGCAGTGGGACACCTGGGTTCTGGTTTCCTTTGTATTTTCTGGGGATGAGGGTGTTGGGAATGGAAATCCTGATCGATGAATCATAATTTGTATTGACACACGGAGCATAAAATCAGCCAAGAAAAGCATTCAGACTTTACTTATTTTATTAACTTTCAGCGCTGAAAG
>NW_015116305.1:18756-23432 GCF_001443285.1 Poecilia latipinna
AATACAATGGCAATACACTTGTAGGTTTTTCCTGAATTAAAGAATATAATGTTGAGATTGGGAATCTCAATCGATGAATCATAATTTGTATTGACACACGGAGCATAAAATCAGCCAAGAAAAGCATTCAGACTTTACTTATTTTATTAACTTTCAGCGCTGAAAGGAGACGCTTTACCATTACATCCGAGAAGAGCTTCTACACAAGTCTGTGCAGCGTCTGAGGAGAAAGAGGAGGGTAGCTGATTATATGAACTGAAGACACTCCCTGAAATCACACCATGTCTCTGTGACCTGAGAAAACATTTCTTTTTCGTGAGAAATGGACCTTAGTGTCTAACAGAATCAAAAATGTAACTCTTTACTATGGGCCCTTTGTCTAACAGCGTGTGACTCTTTCTCGACCTTGGTAAAGTGTCTCAATATTCCCCCTGTTGGGCTCTAAAAGAGCCCAAAAAGGAGAAGACAAACCCTAGAGTAGACACTGTCCCTTCCGGAAAACATCCTCCGAGACTTTTACAGATGTTGACATCATTTCAATCATTGATGTTGTCTTTCATTCATTTCATTTCATTTCAATTTTGGGGGTAAAAACGGACAGGGCACCCCTATGTCTCTTAGGCGGTGGATCCAAATCACAATGTCCTTCTTACAATCTAATGAAGAACACGTAAGGAAATAAAATTTTAAAGAATGTTAGAGTTAAATTTGGAGAAATATAAGTCAACCCTCCGTGGTATGACTCTTTTGTTTTTTAGTGGAAGAAAATATTTTCCTACAGATTTGTGAGAGCTTTTAATTCGGACCATGACACTGTCTGGAACCAAATATTATTATTACCTTTATGTTGCTTGTTATTTATTTATTTATTATTTATTTTAGTTACCTCAAGTCAATGCCATGCCATAGAAGGGTGATGAATTATAAAAGCAAAATGGTTCTGGTTTCCTTTGTATTTTCTGGGGATGAGGGTTAACGGTTGAAGTGCAAAAACAAAAATATTTTTTTATTTTAGTTGAATGTCATGTTATTGCCTTTTTTTAACTCTAAATATTGTCATCAGTCATACAAATACATAGCCTGCCTTGCTGTGCTATTCCACTCACTTTACAGTCTGGGCTTTCTCCCGTTTCTTGCCTTCGATAGAATTTCTACTGGGCCAATCAAGGAGGAAAAATTCTGAACAATATCTTCTACACTGTGGTAGAATTGTAGTATACCTGTAGTTTTAGAAATGGCAAGTGAACAACGATGTGCAGTCCGTGCTGACCTAATATTGAACTAACATTAACATCCACTTTGTTCGGCTCTGCTCTAATCTCTTCACAGTGGAGCATGGATGTTTACAGTGCAGGCGATTTCTGGTAAGCTTCTTAACATCAAACTGGTGCATTACTTATGTCACACAGACAAATGTTAGTGATTGGGTAAAATTTCAAACTTCAACAGAGTCCACGCCTCCAGGAAGTATTCATTTTGCAATAGCTGAGAGCCCAGACCCTCTGGACGGAGCAAAGTGTCACCACAACTACTGACAGTCATGATATTTCAATAGCAATTAATAGTAATTGGTGAAAATATGGATGTCCCTAGATTTAAATATTGGAGTAATTTAGGCAATTACCAAACAAGGCCTCCCTATGGTAAAAAAAAAAAAAATACTTTCTTCCTCTGCAGAGTGTCTGCTGACTAAAAGCTAAAATTACTTCTTTTGCAATTCTCTCTGCTGGTTGGCTACCAGTGACATTACCGGTGATATTCCCCTCCTAAAGCCATTTGATCTATGTCTGATGAAAGATTTAACTTTACTGAAATCTAGGAGAAACACTATTTAGTTTTACTTGCGTTCCATAACTTTAAATTGAGATTAGGTTATTTGCTGTTGAAGCTTTTTTGCAATTCGTCTCACATCCGCTCCACCATCTTGTTCTGTGTAGATCTGCTGTGGCGTCTGAAGCATCTGTCGTGTTATATTTGTGCCGGTTACTGGCTGTGCTGTAAGTCTCCACCACTGCTCCTCTCTGTTTACCTGCTTTGTGTTTGGCATATGCTGCCTTGGTTCTCCAGACTGCATTCTTAGTCATGATAAATAATGGTACAGATTGTGTTTGTCATCTACCAGCTCTGTCATCTTTAAAGATGTCTTTAATTGGCAGGTCGTGTGAAGCTGCTCATCAGTTTGTCAGTTTTCTGGGAAGCCCAGACAACTCAGTTCCAAGGATTGCGGTATACATACTTTCAATGTGCAGCAAGGAAGGTTCTGTCTTTGGATCTGGAAAGATACGAAATATAAACATATGTTGTCTCCTTTCAAGCGTGTACCATATAATTGAAAAAAAAAACAAACAAAAAAACAAAAAACAAAACTGAGAGTGTAATGACTCACTAGAGGGACCCAGAAAATAAGCCATGACACAGGAGTGAGCAATAAACTCAGATTTATTCTGAGTTTTATTTATTCAGCTGCAGCACTGAAGGAGCCTGAATGATCAGTGATCTGAGAAACACTCAAAAAGAATTGGTCAGAGTGTAGAATGTACACCAACCTGATCTGCTGATCAGGTTCTGTACGGATTGGCCGAGGGACAAAGAAAGGAGCTGATGCTGCACTGGAGGAGGCCTCAGGGATGAGCACCTGGGCAGGAAGAGTGCTGATGTGGGGCGATGCTCATGCTATGCGCTTCGGTCCATGATGACCGTCTAGGTCCCCCTCCATGTTCAGCAAAAGAACAAATCTAAATCCAAATCCTGGGTCAGATAGGCTATGGTTTTATACATAGAGGCAGAGAGCAGAATAGTTATCCAAAGGAATAGGTGTGAGTAATCCGAAATATGGGTGTGAGTCAAGATCCAGGTCAACAACCAGCAACGATCTGAGACAAGGGCCCCGCAAAGGGGCAAATCCAGGGAACAAGAGCGAGGTCACAATGGTGAGGGCGAGATAAAGAGTGGTGGAAAACTACATGCATAATGCGTTCAATAATCGGGCAGCGAGAATGTGACTGAGTGAGGCTTAAGAAGGGAAACAATAAGGGAGCAACACAGGTGCAAAGAGTAATGGTAATGAGGAACATGACATGGATCAATTCAAAGCTAAAGACACAAAACACCATATGAACGTCACAGACAGGATAAAAAATAGTTTTCTCATACAGTCTTTAGATTTTTAACATGTTCTGGTAACTAATATAAATTATGAAAAATTTATGACTTTGCTTAATGAAAACAACAAATCTTATTAAAAAGGGATATGTAAGCATCGTCTCCAAGAAAAATCGGTGATAAAATTTGCTTGTAGTAATGTTCCCATGCCTGTAAGGGGACATATTATGCAAAATTCACATTTTGCATGTTTTTCTACCTCCGGTTTGGTCTCAACTGCTTCTCAAAACAGTTCAAGTGCTTCTTATAAAAGCACCTTGGCAGTTTTAGCAATAACTTCATGGAAAAAGACCAGTTTCAAAAACCAGAATATAATAGCACAAATCAGAAGGTACTATCTATACCTTGCCTCGCTACCCCACCATAGTCTAGTTCATTATTTAGCAACCCAAGCTGAGCAGCCAGCATATTGGGTCAGCTAGTTTTACCAATATACAGGTCCTTCTCAAAAAATTAGCATATTGTGATGAAGTTCATTATTTTCCATAATGTAATGATAAAAATTAAACTGTCATATATTTTAGATTCATTGCACACCAACTGAAATATTTCTGGTGTTTTATTGTTTTAATACTGATGATTTTGGCATACAGTTCATAAAAACCCAAAATTCCTATCTCAAAAAATTAGCATATTTCATCTGACCAATAAAAGAAAAGTGTTTTTATACCAAAAAAGGCAACCTTCAAATAATTATGTTCAGTTATGCACTCAGTACTTGGCCAGGAATCCTTTTGCAGCCTTCAATGCGGCGTGGCATGGAGGCAATCAGCTTGTGGCACTGCTGAGGTGTTATGGAGCCCAGGATGTTTCGATAGCGGCTTTAAGCTCATCCAGAGTTTTGGGTCTTGCGTCTCTCAACTTTCTCTTCACAATATCCCACAGATTCTCTATGGGGTTCAGGTCAGGAGAGTTGGCAGGCCAATTGAGCACAGTAACACCATGGTCAGTAATACCAGTGGTTTTGGCACTGTGAGCAGGTGCCAAGTTGTGCTGAAAAATGAAATCTTCATCTCCATAAAGTTTTTCAGCAGATGGAAGCATGAAGTGCTCCAAAATCTTCTGATAGCTGCTGCATTGACCTGCCCTTGATAAAACACAGTGGGCCAACACCAGCAGCTGACATGGCTCCCCAGACCATCACTGACTGTGGGTACTTGACACTGGACTTTTAGGCATTTTGGCGTTTCCTTCTCCCCAGTCTTCCTCCAGACTCTGGTACCTTGATTTCTGAATGACATGCAAAATTTTCTTTCATCCGAAAAAAGTACTTTGGACCACTGAGCAACAGTCCAGTGCTGCTTCTCTGTAGCCCAGGTCAGGCGCTTCTGCCGCTGTTTCTGGTTCAAAAGTGGCTTGACCTGGGGAATGGGGCACATGTAACCCCTTTCCTACACACGCCTGTGCACGGTGGCTATGGATGTTTCTACTCCAGACTCAGTCCGCTGCTTCCGCAGGTCTAGAATCGGCCATTCTCTACGATCTTCCTCAGGGTCCGGTCACCTCTTCTCGTT
>NW_015116305.1:26292-34503 GCF_001443285.1 Poecilia latipinna
ACCAAAAAAGTTAACCTTCAAATAATTATGTTCAGTTATGCATTCAATACTTGGTCAGGAATCCTTTTGCAGCCTTCAATGCGGCGTGGCATGGAGGCAATCAGCCTGTGGCTCTGCTGAGGTGTTATGGAGGCCCAGGATGCTTCGATAGCGGCTTTAAGCTCATCCAGAGTTTTGGGTCTTGCGTCTCTCAACTTTCTCTTCACAATATCCCACAGATTCTCTATGGGGTTCAGGTCAGGAGAGTTGGCAGGCCAACTGAGCACAGTAACACCATGGTCAGTAATACCAGTGGTTCTGGCACTGTGAGCAGGTGCCAGGTTGTGCTGAAAAATTAAATCTTCATCTCATAGAGCTTTTCAGCAGATGGAAGCATGAAGTGCTCCATAATCTCCTGATAGCTAGCTGCCATGACCCTGCCCTTGATAAAACACAGTGGACCAACATGGCTGACATGGCACCCCAGACCATCACTGACTGTGGGTACTGGACACTGGACTTCTGGCATTTTGGCATTTCCTTCTACCCAGTCTTGATTTCCAGTCAGAGTCTGGAAATCAAGGTGCCAGACTCTGGCACCTTGATTTCCGAGTGACATGCAAAATTTGCTTTCATCCGAAAAAAGTACTTTGGACCACTGAGCAACAGTCCAGTGCTGCTTCTCTGTAGCCCAGGTCAGGCGCTTCTGCCGCTGTTTCTGGTTCAAAAGTGGCTTGACCTGGGGAATGAGGGACCTGTAGCCCCTTTCCTACACATGCCTGTGCACAGTCTATGGATGTTTCTACTCCAGACTCAGTCCACTGCTTCCACAGGTCCCCCAAGGTCTGGAAGGTCTGGCCCTTCTCCACAATCTTCCTCAGGGTCCGGTCACCTCTTCTTGTGCAGCGTTTTCTGCCACACTTTTTCCTTCCCACTGACTTTCCACTGAGGTGCCTTGATACTCTGCAAACAGCCTATTGGTTCAGAAATGTCTTTCTGTTTCTCACCCTCTTGCTTGAGGATGTCAGTGATGGCCTTCTGGACAGTAGTCAGGTCAGCAGTCTTACCCATGATAGCGGTTTTGAGTAATGAACCAGGCTGGGAGTTTTTAAAGGCCTCAGGAATCTTTTTCAGGTGTTTAGAGTTACTTTGTTGATTCAGATGAATTGTTTGTTCAGAGAACCTTTTCATGATATGCAAATTTTTTGAGACAGGGATTTTGGGTTTTCATGAGCTGTATGCCAAAATCATCAGTATTAAAACAAAAAAAGACCAGAAATATTTCATTTGGGGTGCAATGAATCTAAAATATATGACAGTTTAATTTTTTATCAATGCATTATGGGAAATAATAAACTTTATCACAATATGCTAATTTTTTGAGAAGGACCTGTATATAAAATAAAGTATCATCCAAACTCAACATCCTAAGCAAATAATCAAACCAATATAGTCTACTATCGGGANGGGGGGGGGGGGGGGGGATCTGTTGTTCACTTACCCTCCTACCCTCCAGAAACCACTTATGTCTGCTTGTTATACGTGAGTTACTTTATAAATATCAGAATAACATAAACTGTCACTGTAAATGTTTTATTTAACTGTAATCTAAACAGTGGGATTAGTTTGATTGATTTAACTGTTACAGCCCTTTAATAACCTCCAGGAGTATTGCACTGCTCTGTGGTCTCAGGGGATTTTGCTTAGACAAACGGGTCAATCCTTTAAATGACTTCATTGACTGAATGGATACTTTGTTTTTTCTATTTTTCAGGGCTTTGGGACAGAAATATTGAATACACTGATTTAGAAATACAAAAAGCTTAGAAAAGCAATAAGATGTATTGATATTTATTAACAGGGCATTCCATACTACACTGCCTCAGTACAACTGTTCTGTTCTGCTCTTTCATTAATGTCCAGCAGACATCATTATAAATTTATAACATCCTCAACTATTGAGGTGTATTCCCATTAATGTTCCCTCAATTCATTTGGCCTATTAAAGATTTTTATGGTGTTTTTATCAAGGTGATTATTCCTGTTGGACAGCTTGTTTCACACATTGATGGCATTAAAGGCAGGAGAATTTCCCATCAATGTGGATGTGGACAGCACATGCTGGCTGAGGTCCAACTAAGTCATTAACAGCTTGATCACCACATAGATCATTGTCACTCTGAACAGGACAGCTGGCCACACTCTCTGCTGTTTTTTTTTTTTTTTTTTTTGCCATATGCAGTTCCCTGTTTGGACAGTGGGAAAGTGTGAAGGTCACTTTTGGTGTCAGTAAGGCAGATGTCTCTGGGGACTGAGAGCCACAGGAGAAAACCCAGTTTTTGGTAAAAAAAAAGAGCTGCAGTGGTTGGAGCAGAACAACATTTTAACAACACAGAGCAGAGCTCTGAGCAGAAGGTGAGAGCAATGTTCATGGCCAGACTAACAGCTTTTAAAAGGACAAGCATATGTATTTTATTTTATTTGTTTTTTAATTACAAAAAGAATATCAGAATAAATGTCCAGAAGTAACATATTAACATGCTTTGCTGGTTACAAACACGACTGATCCAACAGAATTATTTTACAGTGGTGTGATTTGTATTTGCTTCATACATTTCTTGTTTCTGCTTTTTGCAATACTTAAATGTATTGCACATATCGAACAAAGATAACCATAATGAAAACAAAATGCAGTTTTAAGTGATAACTTCTTCCTTTCTTTTTCTTTTACAAATCCGTACAAACCTCTTTTAGCTAAGGCTGGTTTCAGTTCAGAACTGTTTTATTCAGCCACACTGGAGGGTTTTTGAGGATGAAGATCCTCTTTTAGGTAATGCTTAAGATCTGGATTTTGAAAAGGCCATGCCTGAATAATAATGGAGTTCAAGTATTTGTGATGTTACCAAAACATCAGCAGTGACACAGTGCTTATGAATGATTTTAATGCCAGGTGTGAATTGTCAATGTCAGGCTAGTCTAGTTCAATCCTGATCAGCCAGGATGATTTCACTTAGATGCTGCTCGTGGTTCATTTTTGACCTCTTGGGCAGGCACGTGCAGAGAGGGGGGAGAAGGGGACTTGAACCCCTGCCCCTTTTGTCCTTGATGACCCTACTGCCCTTTTGAGATTTTTTTTTTCCAAAAAGATTTTTTTTCAATTTTTTATCTGTATGTCAGAAGGCCTGCTTGTGCCCCTCAGTAATAATGTTTAGCAATAATTTAACAAAATAAACTAGTGTGGCTGCCCTCAGTCTAATAATGACTCTGAGCCTCCATGTTGTTCAGACAACGGGTCCATGGTGAGGAGGGGCGGATCTGTGCCTCTAACTATCAAATTATGGGCAAGAATATTTTTCATACACTGGTTTGTGAATAAAAACGTAGACCTGATGTTGACGTTAGAAAAACTGTTTCTATTTATATTTTCACAATTGTCCTTGCAATAGCGGGAATAAACCCGCCTCGCCCCTAAACACAGAAATGCTTTGGCTGCAGAGAAAACTTCTGACTTTAACTTAATCAGGCTGCTAAATGCCTGGTTCGCTACAGGCAGTCTGAGTCGGTCCCACCGACAGATATAAAGAATGTCTGTCTTTATGCCAGATATCCTGATATAAAACACGATACTGCGACTGTCACCGCGTCGTGACACACCTCCAAGCCCCAGTACCACCCGGTACCACCTGGTACCACCCGGTACCACCTGCTGACTGTTCGCTCTACTTCTCCTTAACGTTTCTACCAGGCAGGTTAAAGCCGCTGCTGACAGGATCTGGGCTGGAGGTGAGTGGCTGTAAACAGAAGTTATTGCAGAACCTGAAATGTTAAAGGAAGAGCCGGCCCATTTAGAGTTTACAAAAGAAACATCAGTGAAAATACTGTAGCAATAATTAGAACCACAGCATGAAGCCAAACATGCCACAATTAAATGAATCAAAATGTCCCCAAAGCATCAGAGGACTGACATAGGGGCCACTGGGGGATTCCAGGTAGATTCAGAGATGTCCATCTCAGCGGCTGTTCATTCAGGGCCGGCCCAAGGTAATATGGGGCCTTAGACAGAACCCCCCCCCCTACCCCCCTGAAACCCTTACTACTAAGAACCCCAGCATCACTAACAGTGTTTAAATATAGATAAGATGAAGTCTGTGAGAGGGAGACCAGGTTTATTGGCTGAGTTTAAAATCAGTCACTGATTATTGGTTATTTGCTGTGATGTATTTGTGAACAAACCAGCTCAGACACAAAGATTACACCATATTATAGCCATGATAACACACTAACAAACTATCAAGATGATTCTTTAAACTTTTACAAATACCTAATTAAAATCCTAAATGTACTTTTTTTTCTTCTCAGCTGAATGCATTAAATAATAATAACATTGTCATTTTCTATAAATGAATACTACAGCTTTAGATCTATGCTCTGTGGTACAATTAAACCAATTCCAAGGGACTCTGAATGTCTGGAGGCCCCTGGATGTCTGGAGGGCCCCTCAATGTCTGGAGGGGCCCTGAATAGCCCCTACCAGCAGCTACTGAGTTTTCTTTGCCTTGATATCCCAGTCTTACAAATCTAGATCTTAGAGGTGCTAGATGACCAGCAGAGCAGCAACAGGCAGGGAGGGTAACTATAAAACACAAGAAAACATTAAATTATATAGAATTAACCCCTTTGAGCTTCTTTGATCTATAAATCAGTCTGCAGCCAAGTTATTATAGAGGTTAAACATCCAGATATTATTAGGGTTTATTTATTAAAATAGCAGCAGATTTGCTTATTTCATAACTTCATAACCAGTGACCTTCTCTCCTCTGGTCTGTTTAACAGCTACAGTCTCAGATTAGCTCAGCCCTCCAGGACTGTCAGCAGCAGAAACAGCAACATTACACATGATGGGGAACATATACTACATTTGCTTTGTATTGTCCCCGCATGATGGCAATGATATAATAGGATCCAATTAAATTCTTGGATAATATGGGTTGTTGCTATGTTGTTGTACGGTGTTTTAAGATCTTGTTCAATTTGCCCCTTTTTAACTTTGAGCCCCTGCCCCTCCAAAGGTCTCTACACAGCCCTGTTCTTGGGTGATTTGTTGATGCACTCTTGGTATAATTTTGGTAAATTGACCACTTCTGGAATGGTTTACACTGTAATTGAAAGTATACTAATTACAATTTCATCTAAGGCCAGGTTGCTCAATTAGCAACCTGGCTCAATTTCTGTAATAAAATATTTTGAAAATGGACTTTTGTCTCTCTTTTTAATAAATAAATTTATTTGATTATTTTAAATTTGTAATTTTCACCACCCTGCATAGTTATGCAAGGAAAGTGCATTTATTTTAATATGTCTGTTAGTTTATTTTCTGAAACTACACCATTTTGCTGCTTTCACTCTCTTACTGTCTCTCGTCATTCAGCAGCCAACTAGATCAGACAACATCTCCAAATGACAGCAAGATGACGACAGATAAGAGCAAACACAGACAAGAAAAGGAGCCACAAACCAAATGAATCAAACCAGGGATAACCACCACCACTAGGAGGACTACAGTGTCCTGATGTGCCTGCTCTACCACAGAGCCATGTGGTGTCCTGAAGAAACATGTTTAAACTTGTTTATTGTGCTTCCCCGAACAAATTAAGATAGGTCTGTGGGCTACACAAAACATATTCATTACATTTAATACACATCATTTTCAGATATTGGGATTTCACCCAATGAGTTCTGCCTGTTTTGAGCTACTTTCATCTGTTAACCATCGTATGCACACATGAGGTTGGAGAACATTTTAATCAGCTTTATTTGCACATAATGTTCGACTCAGGACACAACATTAACTTCTTGTTCCTACAATAATGGGCAACATAATCTTATTTTCTTTGATCAAATGATACAGCTTGGAGCATCATGGACCATTTAGACAATATTCTGGAGCCTAATTCCGAGGGAAGGAATGGCTGCTCTGATTGTGGCAGAATCACTTCAAATTTAAGTTGTCTTGTGTTTGTTCTGCCAACAAGGCATAGCTCTATATTGCTTCTAAAGCCTGAGTCAAAGCTCACATTTGGCTGAGAGATGCTGTCCAGCTGGCCTGGTTGTCAGTACAGGGCTCCAGCCTGGCTGGAGCCTGCAGGTGGGCAGCACGACTCCCACTGCCTTTCTCCATTTTTGCCTTTCTCAAGTAAACCCTTTTTCTAACCAACCTGAACTTTAACATTCCATCACCAGATTAGTTTTAGATCCAATCATAGCAGGAAACCTACATAGCTAAAAATGGCAAATGATGTTAGATGTAGGCATAAGTGATGTTGTGGATCAAAATAGGATAAATATTTTATTACTAGACTCCAGTGCTGTTTTTGATATTGTTGTTCACACTGTCCTACTAGATAGGCGCAGACAGATTGGAAGTTGTTTAATCTGTTGTTGTTTCTGCTCGTCTTCTTAGGGGAACTAGTTAATTGTAATCTAAAGACCAACAAGAATATTTCTTTCCATATCCATAATATTTCTTTTTCCATATCAGTTTTTATAGTTCAGTGTAGATATTAATAAAAGAAAACTCTATTAAAAAGCACTGTCAAGATGTCTGTATTTTTATCTGCTGTGTTTGGTTTTAATCAAATATGGGGATTCATATTATAGTGAAACTTGTCTACTGATCCTGTCTATAAAGCGCACATGAAGCATCATGAATTTGCTTATAGTTTTGCAAAGATATGTCTGGGTGCACTTCTATCATGAATCAAACAATCCATCTGGACCCTACAGAACCTAAAAGTGACTGAGCTCTGCTTCTGTATATATATGTCCCACATTGTTTCAGTAGTTGTCAGATTTTCCTGGCAACTTCTGAAACAAACTGGAGACTCCATGTGTTTTCTCCTAATATGCAAGGGCGGATCTACTCGGGTGGCATGGGGTGGCAGTTGCCACCCCAAACGAGAGCCTTGCCACCCCTGTTGCCATCCCAGCTAGCGACAATGAATTTAATAAATAGTTATGGCAAATCGGACATTAAGCGCATGAAACTCTTTTTTCCGACAACATTGAATGCAACACAATGTAACCTGACACCCACTGCTAAGTAGCGGGAAGTGCGAGAGAAGGACAGAGCGCCAGCAGCATTGATGGATATATTACTGGACTGGACATTACGTGATTTATCTTAAGTCACACATGCGCCATTGCTGTCCATTGAGTCAGGAATATCGGTGGTCAGGAAACTACTACAATCACGCAAAGAATCAGAACAACGTATGTAATGTTTAGCAGTTAGTTCAACCATAGATAATGGTAATAAGGGCTTCAGATTTCACAGGTGAGGAAAAAGTTTTACTTTAAAGAAAAGATTGAACAAGTGAGCAGTGGGTCAGTTATACTAGCCTAACTGTTGCTGGCCTGGTATTAACTTTGATAACCTTAGCATGTGCTGCGCAGTTCGGTGTGTTTTGGTTCCGTTAGCACTAAACAACCCGCCCACCAAGTCATCAGTAGAGCAGCTGTTTAAATCAGCTAATACACCACCACGGTAGTCAGGCGAAAACTTAATAATCACAATATAGACATTAAGCCTGACAGCATAATGTAACAGACTGGATGTTCTGTTTTAGTGTTTTTGCTACTTTTTTGTGTGGGAAATGTTTGCTTTTGGGTGTTGATTCCCCTGATCAGTAATCTCTGCTCTATCTGCTCTTTGACCTGTTTGTCGGTTGCCATGGCAACGGGCCGTGCGTAATACCGACATACAGAGGGAGAAAAGGCAGAATAGAGGTTGTTGGGGCTATTTTATCTTTATTTCCTTATCCATTTGAATTTTGTTACTTTATTCTTAAATGTCTATTTTTTTGTATTATTTACCGAGTTTGTCTGTAGGTTGATAATTGTTGATTTTATTTATTTTTTGTTTTATTATTTTTCTTATTTATTTTCTAAATTTAGGCAGGAAGTAATGTGGGTCAGTTCACTTTCTATAAGTGTAGGGGCCTGATGAAGGACCAGCAGGCTTTAAATAGTAAAGGATATATGTCAAAATATCAAAGTGGTTTTCGAAAAGGGAGGAGTACAATTGATCCAACGTTATGTTTAGAGCATGACATTAGAAGAGCTCAAGTAAATAAAGAAAGTGTAGTGGCAGTATTTTTTGATATAGAAAAGGCATATGACATGATGTGGGTGGATGGATTATTAATTAAATTATACAAGTTGGGTATTAAAGGG
>NW_015116305.1:38477-42384 GCF_001443285.1 Poecilia latipinna
CATTCAAATTTATACTGATGCTTCAAAAATAACTGGGAAAATAGGAATAGCGTTTGTAGTACCAGAATTCAATATAACAATAGGAAAACGAATTACAGATGGGTTATCAGTATACACAAGAGAAATGTTGGCAATATTATTGGTTTTACAATGGGTAGAAGATATAAAACCATTAAAAACGATAATATGTTCAGATTCAAGCTCTGCATTATTAAGTTTAAAAAATAATCAAACAGATAGTAGGATGGACATTTTATTAGAAATATTTCATACATTATTCAGAATACAAAACATGGGTTTGATAGTTGTATTTGTGTGGGTTCCAGCACATATTGGGGTAGAAGGAAACGAGAGGGCAGATAAAATGGCAAAGAGGGCAATTAAAAATCCTATTAGTTTTACAGTTAAAATAAGTAAAGCTGAAGGAAAGAGTATTGTTAAAGAGAAACTGATGAAAGTTTGGCAAAAAAGGTGGGATGAAGATAAAACAGGAAGATGGTTTTATAAAATTCAGAAGAATGTAGGAGAAAGAAGAAACAGAAAGGAGGAAAGAGTGATAACAAGATTAAGATTTGGACATTCAGGACTTAATTATCCACTTTTTAGAATTCAAAAACAGAAAACTGGCAAATGTGATTATTGTGATAAATATGAAACCATAGAGCATGTTATATTAGAATGCCATAAATATGAAATAGAGAGAAGATATATGAAGAGAGAGTGTGAAAGGATTAAGGAGAAGATTAATTTATTAGGTATATTGAGGAAGAATTTAGGGAGTAAACATATACAAATAATTATTCGATTTCTTAAGAAAACGAAATTATTTCATAGAATTTAATTATAGTGTGTTTGTGAATGAAGGCATGATATACAAAGTTGTGCACAAGTATGTGTTAAGTGTGAATGTGTGAGGTTATGTTAGATAGAATTTATGGTAGAATATATGTGAGGATAAATATTTAAACCATCACGAACCACACGCCATACCAGTAAGTGGTGGCAATGCTACTAAAAGTTTCTTGTCAACCGCCATAAAATCGACAAGAAGAAGAAGAAGAAGAAGAAGAAGAAGAAGAAGAAGAAGAAGAAGAAGAAGAAGAAGAAGAACCAGCAGGCATTTGGGTTTGGGGCCGATGGTTTTTACCAGAGCAAGAGTGGTAAGCATGAGAACAAAGGAAAGTTTGATCTCTGTAATTGTTTGGTGAAAGAGGAAAATAAATCACCAATAACAATCAATAAGTTTGGACATTCAACCTTCTTTTGCCTGTGTCGAGAAGCATGACCCCAGTGCCTCAGTAGTGGCTTGGTGGATCTTTTATTGGATGTTTGGTTTGGCAGTCAGAAGAGGTTCTGTCTAGTTTGGTTCTTCACCTGTTTATCAGCTTTATTGTACCTTTATTGTGGCGCACTGCAGCCGCTGCAATTCCTAAAAACAAGCGACAAAAACTGAGCTTGTGTTCACAAAACATGGTGATATTTATAACAGTCGTCAAACTACGGCTCCTACAGCATATTTAAAATAAAACGATTGACCAATATAAATAGAAATTCGCCCCTTCTTGCATCTTGACAGAACTAACANACAAATGAGTGCAAGGAAGCAATAAAATTAAAAAATAAAGCATTTAAGGTACTCAAACATAATCCAATTTATAAGAATTTAATTCATTATAAAAGAAAACAAGCAATAGTAAGGAGAACTATAAAAAATGCAAAAAGAGAATATTGGAGAAATTTCTGTAATACGATAGAGAAAGAAACAAAAATTGAGAAAATTTGGAAAGTAATCAAAAGAATGAATGGTATAAAAAGAGAGTCTGAATATCCTATACTAAAAATAGATGATGCAAATATAACAAGAGATGAAGACAAAGCTGAAATATTGGCAAGAACATTTAGTAAAATTCATAGTTCAAATAATATTAGTGAAAAGGGAAGAATAGGAAGAGAACATACAAAAAATATATATAAAGATTTATTACAGAGCGTTGAAGAAACAAATAATTTGTTGAATGTTGAGTTTACAAAAACAGAATTGAATAATGCACTTAAGAATACAAAAAACACGGCACTAGGTAAAGACCAAATCTGGTATAGAATGATAAGGCAACTCAGTGAAAAATCTAAAGATATATTATTACAATTATATAATAAAATTTGGGAGGAGGTAAAATTACCGTGGAATTGGAAGGAATCAATTATAATACCAATAGCCAAACCAGGAAAAGATAATTCAAACCCAGAAAATTACAGACCAATAGCTTTAACATCAAATCTATGTAAAATAATGAAAAAAATGATTAATAATAGATTAGTATATTATTTAAATAGTAAAGGATATATGTCAAAATATCAAAGTGGTTTTCGAAAAGGGAGGAGTACAATTGATCCAACGTTATGTTTAGAGCATGACATTAGAAGAGCTCAAGTAAATAAAGTGTAGTGGCAGTATTTTTTGATATAGAAAAGGCATATGACATGATGTGGGTGGATGAATTATTAATTATACAAGTTGGATATTAGAGGGAGAATATTTAAATGGATTAAAGACTTTTTATCAAACAGGAAAATACAAGTTTGAATAGAAGAAGTTATCTCAGGAAAATATGTAGTAGAAAATGGAACTCCACAGGGGAGTATTATAAGTCCATTATTGTTTTCAATTATGATAAATGATGTATTTAAAGATATTGGAAAAGACATGGGTTGTTCACTTTTCGCAGATGATGGAGCTGTTTGGAAAAGAGGGAAAAATGTTGATTTTTTTGTTAAAAAAATTACAAGAGGTCATTATTGAAATAGAGAAATGGGCGTTGCAATGGGGATTTAAGTTCTCAGTTGATAAAACGAAAGTAATGATATTTACTCAGAAAAAAATAAATAAGGAAATAAAATTGAAATTATATAATCAAGAGTTAGAGCAGGTAAAGGGTATAAAATTTTTAGGGCTATGGTTTGATGAAAAATTAAAATGGCATATACATATTCAAAAAGTTGTTGACAAATGTAAGAAAATTTTGAATATTTTGAGATGTTTGGCTGGCAGTGACTGGGGAGCAGATAGACAATCATCAAAACAGATTGACACAGGAATGATGAGATCCAACATAGACTTTGGTTTATGGTTCAGCAGCTAAAACACATCTGGTTAAATTAGACATTATCAAACATCAGGCACTAAGATTATGTACTGGAGCATTTCAAAAAACCACACCAACTGCAGTCTTAGAAATAGAAATGGGAGAAATGCCATTAGATTTACGAAGAACAAAATTAGAAATTAATTATTGGTTAAATTTGCAAGGCAATAAACGTTGATCATCCAACTCTGGAAATTTTAAATCCATGTTGTGAAAAAGATAAGAAAGAAATAAGGAGTTTTGGATGGACAATTGAAAATAAAATAAAAAAAATAAAATGAATAATTTAGAAATTAGTCGAACAACACCAATATCAATTATACCACCCTGGATTCTACCAGAAGCAAAAGTAGATATGTCAATAATGGAAAAAAAAACAAGATAAATCTTACATTGTAGATAGTTATTCAGTGCAATTATATTTAAATAATTATTATCAATACATTCAAATTTATACTGATGCATCAAAAATAACTGGGAAAATAGGAATAGCGTTTGTAGTACCAGAATTCAATATAAAAATAGGAAAACGAATTACAGATGGGTTATCAGTATACACAGGAGAAATGTTGGCAATATTATTGGCTTTACAATGGGTAGAAGATATAAAACCATTAAAAACGATAATATGTTCAGATTCAAGCTCTGCATTATTAAGTTTAAAAAATAATCAAACAGATAGTAGGATGGATATTTTGTTACAAATATTTCATACATTATTCAGAATACAAAACATGGGTTTAATAGTTATATTTGTGTGGGTT
>NW_015116306.1:0-1863 GCF_001443285.1 Poecilia latipinna
ATTGTCATGAAGTGTCATTTGGTAAATAATGACACTTCATGACAATTGTCATAAACATTCATAAAGATTCCTTCATGTTCATGACAGATGTTATGTCATGTATGACAGTGTCATGTCAGTCTTATGCACACCCCTTCAAATAAAGTGTTACCACATTTGGTAACACTGTCTAAAAATATTATTTGATTCTGTGTACTCGAGTTAAGGATTGATCAATTACTAAATTGGTTGACAATTATTTTAATAACCGATTCACCCAATTAATCATTTCAGCCCTAGTTTAAATTCTCCCAATCAATAGTTGGGAGACAGTCCTATACCCATGTGGTGTCCAAGGGGTGTAGTCAACCCTTGGACTACACTACTTGGATGTATACAAAGGTGTGAATAGTTTGGACAATATCCAAGATAATCACCTCCCTTGGATGTTTTACCATTTTTAATGCCTGTACTAATCAATCTTGATCAACAAAATTAGGCTTTTACAAAAATGGAGTTAATGTCTTAATTTAGGTTCGGGAGCTGGGCCACGCCGAAACCACACCTCTAATTATCCAGGCGGCCTATTTTAGGCCGTTTTCGCATTGCAAGGAACGGAACGGCATGGCATGGGTTCAAAGTAAGCCTGACCGTGTTTGCATTAGAACTTCCGACCCGGTTCCACCCGGCTCCTTGGAACAACAAGAGCTGTGGTTCCAATCAGGCCAAGAGGAGGGATGGGCAATCCTGGTTCTCGAGGGCCTGTATCCTGCAGCTGTTAGATGTCTCTCTGGTCCAACACACTTGAATCCAACAGCTGAATCACCTCCTAAGTGTAGTCAAGTTCTTCAGAGTCCTGCTAACGACCTCATTATTTGACTCAGGTGTGTTGAAGTTGAGGCGCATCTAAAAGTTGCAGGAGTCCAGCCCTTGAGGCCTGGAGTTGCCCACCCCTGGTTTAGAGTTTGGTTGGTTGTTTTGCAGTCTTGCCTTTGATCGGGTCTAGCTGGCTCTCACTAAACTGTTCTTACTGTATTTTGTAAAGAGTGCTCTTTTTAATATTTTTATCATTTTTTTTTTAATTTGCGATGAATTCCTCTCAATATTCTGCTGTTACCTGGTCCCATGATGAGGTAATTTTTTTTCCCTCCACTTACTCCCTTATGAAGAGTACAGAATGGGCTAGATCGGTCAGCGAGGAATGAGAAAGTTTTCCGCCGCATCTCTGAGAAAAAGGCTTCAGCCGCTACATCGAAACCATTGTTTAGTTTAAAAAATAATGACGTCAGGTTCAGCTTCGATGCTCCAAGTCGGAAACGCCTGTGCACTCTTTCATCTCTGATACCCGAGCTCCATCTCGCACCTCATTAGCGTCATTTCAGTATCCGTCCGACGTTCATCCTTCACCTCCAACAACATTCCAGTCCCCTGGCTGTAGACCGCTAAGAGGCGTCAGACATCAGGCTCTTTCTTCCGGGCCACCGCCGCCTTCCGGAGTCACTCAGCCAAACAACCCCAACACTTCCACATCCCAGGGCTCCACCGCAGGCGTCTAAACTCGTCAAGGTCTCAACTTCCGGGTCGTCGCTCGCCTCCAACGCTCTCCACATGAGAAAGGAATCCCTTTCAGCCGCCCAGACAACAAGCTAGGTTTCTTCCGACTCCTTTCATATTACGTACCTCATCAAACAGCATCGCCCTCATCCGAACATCCCGGACTTCCGGCTTTTCTTCGTCTGTTTCCTCCTCCAAAAATAAAAATCTCTGGTGACGTCATTTCTGATGCCGGCTCGTAGACCTCCATCGGAGCGTTTATGGTAAGCCGTTTTAACATAAATTCGGTTTCGTCTGACTATCCGTAATTACGTTCCAGATATCTAAAAA
>NW_015116306.1:7997-16285 GCF_001443285.1 Poecilia latipinna
TGGAATTGTTCTGGGGGCCGGACCAAATGCGGAGGCGGGCCGGATCCGGCCCGCGGGCCGTAGTTTGGGGACCCCTGTCCTACACCTTCACCAGCTCAGATAATGCCACCAGCTCCACCACTTTGACAGTCTCCTCCTGTCGCCCGTGCAATGCATCCAGGTCCTCCAGCAACAAACCGCCATCAATTGGGAAGTCCTCTACCAGGTAAATTACTAAGATGTTACACATAAAGTGAGCACATTTTGAGTGTGTATATAATCATATTTTAGTTGTTTTTTTATTTGTAAATGCAAGGCATTTTTGGATTTTATTAGTTAATAATATGACAGGATGAATGAGGCAAAATTACAATGTGCTTTACTGAATATATGTGTTTATCTATATAAAAATGTTATTTTTCAGATGACAACTATCAGAACACCAAGGCCTACGAGGATCTGAGGCTGATGATTTTGGAAAACCGGAGACTGTTGCAAGCGATTATGACCAGAATAACTCCCACTTCTTCTGCTGACGGTTTGGAGTCACTGAATGAGCTCTGCCTTCCAGCCTCTACTCCAGAGGAGTTGGAAGCTCTGAACAAACAGTTGGAGTCAGGAACTTTTAGAAAAAAATAGGTATGTATAATACTTTAAAAATTTAATTAGTCTTTCTCTTCACAGTAATCTTCTGTCAAGTGCAATACTGTGTAAATATTGACTTAAGTTCTTTGTGTTACTATTTTAGGTAAATGCCTTGGCTGTAATTGGAGGGAAGGATTTGAGGGCTACAGTTTACAACATATTGCCTAAGATCATCTTGGACAGTCTGGCACAGCAGTACAGCTTCCTAGGGCGGAAGGGAAAGAGAAGTTTGTCTGCTGACAAGCAGTTGCTGACTGTAATATTTAGTAAGTATAAGTCTGTGTACTTTTTATCCTCAAAATTTGTGCCACATTGGTTTTCAAGACATCCTGTGTGAAATATAGTTGATACTTGGTGACATAAGTGCTTTTCCTATTTTGTCTTGCACACCTCTCTCGTTATTATCTTCTTTTTTATTATTTGTATGCCTTTTTTAGGAGCTGTACGAAAGAGCCAGGGAGCAGAGTCACTGAAGGACATAGAAATCCAGGCTGTGGTGGCTAAAGCATTCAAGGAATCACAAAGACTTTTGTGCTACCGCAGCAGCTAAGGGAGATGACCATGCCACATCTTAGGAAAAATAGCACAATCACATTTACATACACACCTGTTGACGGGACCAAAACAATTTTAAGAACGGTCAAGGCTCACCCCCACTCCCGGTCTGTTTTTTGGGGGAGGGAGAGTTGGGCATGTGACAGTGTAAATATATATTTTTTATTACATTTTTAAGCAGTGGCTGATTTTGATACTCTCTTCTGAAAACCCACTGTATTAAAATTGATGCCACTTTTTTTTTTTTTACACAAGTTTTATTGTATTGTTTTGTACATATTTAGAAAATAAATTTAAAATATGCTAGTTTTAAAACTTAGCAACATGTCTTGATTAAAATAGCCTAAATATAGTTTTTGGACTAATCTTTAGGTTACCTGTAGCTATAGCAGATTGCCCTCTAAATCTTTTGAACTGCCCTTTGTGTGTGTGGGTAAGAATCAGGAGAAGTTCCAGCTTCACACTGATCTGTGAAAAGCCATAAAATAGCATGGGTTCAGGCCAGTAGAGGAGAAGCTCTGCTTTCACTTTGTTTAGATAAAGGTGACAACTGATGTTTGATCTTGAAAACAAATTGTAGGGAGTTTCTAACTTTTAAGAGGTTCCGAGACAGCTTGTGATTGGATGAGCAAAGATACGCCTTATTTGAATAAATTAAAGACAAGAATACACCTTTACTTTAAAAGTTTGTGCACGTGAGGAACACATGAGGCTTGGTGGCTAGTCAGAGACAAATAGTTGAAGCCAAAATGGCCCCAAGAATTCATTTTTCTTGCACTTTTCTTACTCCATCATTAATGCAGCGAAACTTTGGGGTCATGAATGGCATAAGAAGTCTACTCGTTTTTTGTTTTTTTCAGACTCATTCAGGTCTCAATCTAGCATCAGTTCCAGGTTCGAGCGGCTCTCATTCCAGTAACTTAGAACATTGTCGATGTTCGGTCACTTTCTTCAAAATTCTGACTCTTCAGATTCAGAAATTCATCCAACTTCAACTCCACCGTCTTCTTCAATAATATCCAACCTACTCCCCTGTTCCATTTCTTCAAGCACAATCCTTCATTCATCCATGCTTTTCAGGTATCATCATTCATAGTTAGAACATTCAGACATTACTCTTCAGAGAAGTCAACAGATCAGTTTGCTGTCTCATCCATTTCGTCTCTTCTGTCCTCATTCCATCCTCAACCCATGTGAGCCTACTTTTATGTTCACATCAGAATTTCAGCTAGTATTTCATCTCAAGGTTCACGCCTCATCTGAGAATCCTGTAATCCAGCCACTTAAGTCTGGTTCTCCGGCCATTTCAGTCTAGCTCTGTGAAGATCAGACATCTCTCTCAAATTTTATTCTGCCTCTTCTCTTTTGCATCCAGTCAGGCTATCTCCGATCAGATGACTCAAGTTCGAGTTCACTGGTCATCACAAGCTTACCGTTCATGCATCCACAACAACCTTGGGGATTTATTACAAGCTCATTCTTTTCTCTGTTCAATTTAAATCAGACTCTTTTGGGGATCCTATGTTGGCTCAGGGAAAATAAGAGGAACTGTTTCCTGAAGACCCGGGGCCTCATGCATAAAAGACTGCACAGTTTTTGACACTAAAACTTGGAGTACGGAAAAATTTAGAAAAGTGCGGCGCACAAAAAAAATCTGATGCATAAAGCCGTGCGCACCCATGTGGCCACGTACCTCTCCTTAATAAATCCTAATTTGTGGGAAATAGAGCCGCCCTGTCGCAACCCACAAATACATATGTAAGTAAATTAGTATAAATACCCGGAAGTCTGCCACCACATGAAGCAATAACCATGGCGACGTGCTTGTTTGAAACTGTATAAGTATTTACAATAATAATAATTTTATATTGTATTTAAAAGGTGCTTTGAGGGCACATAATGTCACCTCACAAAAATAAAAATACATTTTAAAGAAAAAAAAATCCAAATTTAAAAAATACAAAATAAAGAGATCCTGTTAGAACAGCAGCGCGTTCAGCCGGGATTTAAAGACAGAGTCAGAGGGTCATTTGAGTGGGAATGTGGACGTTTATTCTAAATAGTAGAACCAAGTTGTACATTTACAGAATAAAGATGCTTTATGTCCATAAGGCGCATTCACAAAGCGGGCAGCTCGACTGAAGGATGGCTGCAGCTGGACCAGTACCGGTACCAGTACTGGTACCGCTCGGCTCCTTCTTTAGGTTTTGCTCAGAAATCCAGGATGATCAGTCAGAGCAATCTAAACACTATTAAACCACCATCATCATTTCCCAGCAGATCAATATGATCTCTGATCAATCCTCCCTCTGAATCCTTCCTTTGGGGATGTTCTCCATCAGAACCAAAGGGCTCCACAATTACGCGGCTCACCTTTATGTAGCTACTTATATACGTGTGATTGCATACAAACCTTGATCACATTAAAAATAATCAAACCTGTTGATTATTTTTAATCAGTAGGTTTGAGTTAATCTGCTGGTCCAACCCTGTTGTCTTCTTTTAGTGAGAATGAAATTACCCCGCAGATGCAATTCATGCGCTTCGGCTAACGGACCAATGTGTTACACCTTTATGAGACAAAAACTGAGGAAAAGTACTATTTACATTCGAGAGAGGTTTTCACATACTTCTGTTTCTATTTTCTTTATTTTGTGTGCGTGTTACCTTATTGCCTGAGGATAAATGCGGTTCAGTTTCATTGTTTACGTTTAAGGAATAAAATATTAAAATCATGAAAAACATCGATTTGGTGCTTCTTGGTCTAAATAACACCGAATGTAGTCAGACTTCAGTGTATTTAGGTGAGTTTTGACGCTTTGTAGTTTGATATTGTTCACAGAAAAAGTTTGCGTGGCTGCCGCACATTTTCACGCCAGCAAAAAAGTGTGCGTATATTTACGCAAACCTTGACGCAAAGTTCATTTTTATACATGCCGACTTTTGTATAAAATATGGGACCACACTTTTTCTGTGCGCACGCAGGCTTTATGCATGAGGCCCCAGAGCCCCACTCAGTCTTCATTTCCCAAGCCCTCCATCATTCTCCCAGATAACCAAATTAAGATCATTCATCCCTTCACCCCTCATGAAGGGGTCGGGGGGAGAAGGGATCCCTTCGTCCCTCCTCCCATTCACCCCTTACCATCTCCCTTACCATCCCTCTCCCTCTCATCCTTTATCATATCTTTGTGGCGTGATCCTTGCTAATGAAATAGAAAAAAAAATAAAAAATCAAACCTCTTCAACTTCATCTCTCAGTAAATACTGATGGACCATCAGTATTCCTGGCTACCATTACAGCATGAAGACTAAAGAACACGCCAGCCAATCAGAGACAAGGTCACAGAGAAGTACAAATCAAAGGATGAATATAATAAAAAAAAAAAAAAAAAAAAAACATCTGCTGGAATTTAATTCAATCCATCTTCAATCTGCCTAGATCAGGCTGTCCTCACAACCTGGGGGACCCTTAAGAAACTTAAAAGGTGCTGTTTTTTTTTTTTTTTTTGGTTCATGTCATTCTGCTTAGGGACAATCGATGTGCCTCCTATGCTCATGAGCAAATTTAGTGAGAAGAAATTTCCATCAAACAGGGTTCCAAAACAATCTCCATTAACCTTTTGTGAGGAGTGCTTTAATTTATTGATATCTCAAGAACAAACACATAAAACAGAATTCATCAACCTGCAATTAACTTGAACAAAGAACAAGATTTCATTATTTTTCAAACAGGTAGAAGGAGTTGAAAGGACCAGTCAAATATTTGATTGAAAGAAAAATTGGAAAAGGTGGTTATGGCCATCCGCTAATAAAACCTTTGACTTAACACAAATTTTCTACAAATCAGAAGTTCATAAGAATTATATTTCTGTTGAATCTACACTTTTTAAAAACAACATGAATTCAACAGTTTTCTTCAATGTATTTAGTGTATGATTGTACTTTGACATGGAGCATTTATCTCAACCAACCTGTAGGTGTGAATTGATGTTACCACACCATTCCTGAATAAATTTTACCAAACAAATAGAGTTGGGATGATGTTCAAAAGTCAACACTTAAGCAAAAAAACAAAAAAAAAAGGTTATTTTTTAAAATGCTTTCTGGGCACAGAGCTGCCTCATTTTATCTAATGAAGGAAGGACAATACGAAGACTGTCTGGTGATGTGGAAGAAAAAAAAAGTGTGGTCACAACTTAATATCTTGTGCCCATGACTTAATTAATACATGGCCATGAGTTATAATTAAGTCGTTCCCATGAGATATTGCAGATGTGAATTACCATAGCTTTTGGTGTAATCTGGTACAGTGCAGATTATACGATTTATATTCGAGTTGTACATTGTCCCTTTAGTTGATTACCATTAAGCTGTGGTTATAAGATATTAAGTCAGGGGTGAAATTTCTAAAAATGTCAGACAAGTTCAGTCAAAAATGGACTTATTCAGCTTCAAACTCTCATTCCAGCATTACGATATGTCAGTAAAGAGGAAAAAATGTAAAAGAAGCCCCACCAACCCCAAAAGATAAGGGTAGCAGGGCAAAAAACATTTTGATAACGCATAATCATCCAGTACTCTCATCTACTCCTATAAAAGGCATTAAATATATATTCAGTTTTTCTTATGGATAGGTCTGTACCTGCAGAACAAACAACATTAGATAAACAATTTCTGAGTCAGTAAAAAAATCGTTTGAAAGAATTTCTCTGAGTAATAGGAATAGTGTTTCTTCAGCTCTGGAGAAATATAATGCACAAAGCATCAATTTTACATAAACTAGGGTTTTATTCCACCACACAAAGATAATGAAATCCACAATCCCGCTGTGAAAAGCAAGTGTTACAAGATGTTCAAGAAAGTGCTTGGAAACCTGAAACGCCCACCTGTAAACACGCCGCGGCTCAATAATGATGCACTTCCTTCAGGAATCAAGCATCCAATCTTCGACGTAAATATAAAATGTGAAAACAATGCCTCAGCTCCGCTGAAGCGCAGAGGTCTTATAGCAGCACACGTCTTTCTGTCGAAGCCTTATGAACAGTAACATGTTCAAGCTCCTCAAATAAACAACAATGTGCAGATTTTGTGATTTTAGTGACATTTTTTGACTGGATTTTTTGATTAGATTGAATTAATTTAAATGAAAAGTGATTAAAAGCTCCAACTACACAATACCTGGCTCAGGTTGGACATGGACATGCACTTAAAGTCGACAGCTGGACAAAATGAATCAAAGAAGTGGTGAGAAAACATGTTTCTTTTAATTGAAACAGTACAAACTGTAGCTTACATGCATTTATAAAGTAAATAAAGTGCACCAAGTACCCTGCTCTGAATAGTCTGATACATTTTTAACCTTGACACTTAACATCTGAAGGAATCACTCTAAGCCTGATGACCTAATCACTCTCCTGGTGAAGCAAGCAGTGAGTGAGCAAGGTGACAGTTGGATGTTACGATACTTGCAATATCGATATTATACTGCCCTACTTCATAGCCCTACCAGTCTGCAGGTGTTGGTTTTGGATGCTGCACTGCTGGTATCAGTTGGTGGAAATGACTGCAAGCCTCGGCGCATTGTGTTCGGTGTGTAGTAAACCTACTGCAGCATATGTGGGGTTTTTTCCACAGACCTGCTATGAAAGCTCCTGAGGGAGGTTTTGATGTCTTCCTGTCTCTGTGTCTGGGTTTCTTATGAGTCTGTGTAATGTTTGCAGCCAGATATGCTTTTTTAGTTTATAGGTGTGTCTCCGTGAACATCTAGTTGAATCTCGGGGCACTCCTGCTGCTACTGTGTCTGTCTGCATGTGTCTGTGTATGCGTGCATGTGTGTGTATGTGTGTGTGCGTGTGAAGCAGTGCATATCAGCAGTGTGCTTGATCAGCAGTCCTGCTGCTATCCCATTAACTCTGCTGCTGCAGGGCATGTGCGACCCAGAGGACCCGAGGTAGCAGCAGGGCTCGGTGAAGTCATTTCCATTCAGCCGTCTCACTCCTGCCAGCTCACTGCTGCACCAAATCTGAGTAAGGATATGAGGGGGAGGCTAAACTGACAGATGATCTAGTTTTTAAATGGTAAAAGGACAAAACGATAACAGAGTTTAAGAAACTGGAAAAGAGAAATCCTTTAAACATATATCGATCTGATTAAATTATTTTAGTAAAGAAAAAAAAAGTATTATAAAATCTTACCATTTTGATGATTCACAAAGTCTTTTTAAGAAAAACTATTGCAGCAATTTGGAAGTATTACAGTATGTGCATTTTACAAAATAATGCAATTGAGAGCTAAAACAAATCTTAGTGTATAGTCTTAATCCAGCCCAAGATCAAGTTATCTTATAAATGTGTTGGAATATTTAAGGGTATTAAAATATACTTAACATTGAAGCATTTTTTTTGCAAATTAATACATAAATCATTACGAGCAGGCAATAAAGCAAAAAAAGAAAGATAAAAAGAAAAGATTATAAAATATTTATGAACAAAAAATTAGCAGTTGGGCTGCTTTTTATATTACACCAAAATATCAACAGCTGGATTGCCATAATACATTTTCCCAACAGAAAACAGAAAATTTCACCCTTATTTAAGATTCAGTCATTACCTTGGCACAGCAACTCATCTGTTAATGACAGATGTCAGAATGACCAACATACTTTGCTTTGTCTGAGGCCTCACTCTCCTCCAGACCTTAATTAATTTCAGTCATTTGCAACAGTTGGGGGTAATTAGGTCGCACCTTACAACTCTAATCTCTGCCGGCTGAAGTTGAAATAGCTCTAATTAGCTGCTGTCATTTTAAAATAGGTTTTGATTAGTTTATTCACATGAAATCTGGGTAACTGCAGTACGGCGCAATTTCCGATGCATCCAACTTCTTCACTTTTACTGTTCAAAATCAAAATACTGTTTTTGCCTGGAAAACACAGGTTAAAGGAGTATTTCATCAGGTTTGCATTAAGTGGGACAATAAAAGGTGTGATCAAACTATAGACCCAGGTGGGCTGGGATCATGACGTTCTAATGATAAGACACCATGATTTTGCAAACTCATTAGCTGGTAATACAGCTAAGCTAATTAGCTTGATCCAGTGTTTTTCA
>NW_015116306.1:21464-22080 GCF_001443285.1 Poecilia latipinna
GACAAACTTTTACTCTCAAAAGCTTTTGGGCAAAAGAGTGTAAACTACGTACTGTGAATTGTCCTTTCAGATTGCATTATTATTATTTAATTATTTATTTTTGCATCTATTTGGCCCTAATTAATGGCAAAGAACTGTAATAACATTCTGATTCACAACTTGGATATCTATAATCAATCTAAACAATCATCCAAATAATTTTTTAATTGTGTGCTCTGGTGGAACAAACACATTTCCTCTCTTTTTAGGAGTCAATTAGTTGTAATTATCTTACCTGTTATATTTATCTATAATCACAAACTAATCTTTAGATATTTGCTCATGGAAGTACACTGCAAAAACACAGGATCTTGCCTTGAATGTAGTGCTGAATATGAGCTGGCATCAGCCGACAAACAGCTGACAGTTTTGCTGTCTTTTGGGTAACCATGTTTGGTTATGATCAGTTTCTTTTTTTGGTTGTTTTGTTACTTTTTAAAAAAAAGGTTTTGTTGGCTCTGTGGCTTTTATTTTGCAGTTGTCAGACAGGAAGGGGTGTTATGTACGGAACCCCCCAGGGGACATGGGGAATTTTTTTTTCTTTTGCGTTCCCTCGCAAAACTTTTGCGTTCCCTCG
>NW_015116306.1:25592-30743 GCF_001443285.1 Poecilia latipinna
TCATGCGGCATAATTGATACTATAAGCCATTCTTGCCCTGCATCCCTTGTTTAGATGCAAGTGACTCACCTGAATCACATAAAGTAAAGATTTTGATTGGTGCCTTGTCTGGTTTACCCAGACGCCAAATTAATGTGCTCAGTGATGATGAACGTGATAGGGTGACAAAAATATTTTCCATCCTCGATGACTTGTATACAAAGAAGGTTCCTGTGTCTGTTTTACGGTCACAATTTTTTGGTTGCGTGCAGAAACCAGGCGAGTCTGTCCAGGCGTATGGGCTCCGGTTGAGAGAGCTGTACCAAAAATTACAAAAACATGATGAAACAGAAGCACCCACTGATGCCCATCATTGGGTGCGTTCATACTGCAGCCTGAAGTGACCCAATTCCGATTTTTTTGCCGGGGTTGTTCACACTGCCAGTAAATGCGACCTGTAAGCATTCTGCAGTGTGAACGGGCAAACGACCTGAAAGTGTCCCGCATGCGCACTAGAGGGCACAATAGCGTCAGCGTTCTCAGTGTTCTGTCAACTGCCATAAAAAGAAGAAGTGCTCAGTGTTTGTGGAAGTAAACATGGAGGCTAACGGTGGAGCTTAGCTTACACATTTGAAGTTGTTGTCCGGCCGGAGAAGCATATTAACAACTTAATCCTCATATTGTCCATCATGGTTGTTGTTTTTCTTCCCGCTTGCATGTATCAGGATGCAGAATAGTGAGATTTGTTGAGAATCAGTGACGTTCAGTTCTGATGAATGCGACTTGAACGTTAGGTCGCATTTGAATCGGATACGTATCAGATATGGGTCACATTCGTAAAAGAAACCGACCTGTACTGTTCACACTACCGTGAAAAGATCGGATACAGGTCGCATTACGTCAAAAAAATTGCAATTGGGTCACTTCAAGTTGCAGTGTGAACGCACCCGTTTAGGGACCAATTCCTGCTTGGCCTGGAGTATGGTGCCATACTTCAGATGTTCAGATGTTAAAGCGAGTTGTGCGCCTGGGCCCTGATGCAATCTTCAGTGCTGTTCAACAGGAGGCTCTTCTATTGGAAGAAGAACAAAGTCCAAGATGGCCTGAAATGACATGTGCTGCGGTAAGGGACCCTAACACTGTTCGATCTCACCAACAGAGTGACGTGTGGAAAGAGGAGCTGAAAAAGGAACTCATGGAGGAGGTGAAGGCCTAGATGAAGGACCTTGCCCATGAGTTAATCAAAGACCAGAGATCAATGGGCCCCACACAAACATCAGTATGCCCCAGGACCATCCCTCCACATCCCCGGGGGAAACGGCACCCGGACTGTCACACCAGCTACCGATGGGACGAGGATGGTAGATCCATTTGTAGGGTGTGCAAACAACTGGGTCATATCGCCCGATTTTGTACAGAGTCCTCAGTAAACCAGCCAGCTTTAAACTAGTGCACCCTACTGTAGAGGCCCATGCAGTGGGGTTAGGTCAACAAGACCAGAGGGCCACTACTAATTTAGTGGGGAACTGCCCCTATGTGGATGTGTTCGTGGGAGGAATTAAGTTAGAGGGACTTTTGGATACTGGCTCACAAGTGACTCTTATGCAACAGAGCCTTTTTCTCAAACACTTCCCTGACTGTCATGTTAATAATGCTCCTACTTACATCCAGCTTAAGGCAGCGAATGGCCTGAAGATCCCCTGCATAGGCTACGCCCTAATGGACTTTAAGATTGAGGGTGTTGATATTAACCAAAAATGTGTTTTTGTAGTGACTGATGAATGCTCCACCAATCCCTTCATCAGTGGTATGCATATAATCAGACCTTGCTGGAATGTGGTTTTCCGTAACCCTGGGAAGCCTTTGTCCTTTTTCCCTTCGCCAGAGGACAGCTGTTGCCACAGAGGACGAGTTCAAGGGATACGTCTAGCCAGCTCAGAAACGAGGGGTCAAGATTCCAGCAAGAAGCGATGTGGTGATCTGGGGACGAGCTCGGGGAGGATCAGCAGGGAGAGACTACTGTGGCCTGGTGAAAGCCCTGGAGGAGCTCAACACTGTCTCAGTGGGCCGCACCCTTGCTGTCGTCAGAAATGGTAGGCTCCCTGTTCGTCTGAAAAGTCGGAATAATTTTCCAGTCACCCTAGGGCGCTACCAAAAGATTGGCCGCCTCTACCAAGTCGACAACATGGATGTCCACGGAGGTCGAGATGTTGACCTGGCTGTTGATGACAGCTGCATGGTACAGGCCAGGCTGGTGGAAGCTGTGGATTCCCTAGAGGAGAGCCAAAGCTTCAGCCTATAGAGGCTAGTGGAATAACCAGGTTTAACACCTGCCGAAGCCGGTAAGTTGACCACCCTACTTCAAAAATGGGAAAGTGTTTTCTAAACATGATGAGGACTTTGGTCGGACAGATGCCGTCAAGCACACCACTTCAATGGGAGATGCATGCCCTACAAGGGAGAGATTCAGACCACTGCCACCACTCATGTATAAAGAAATGAGGTCACTGCTCCTTGGGCTAGCTAAGACTTCATTCTTCCTCATACAGACTGATCCACTGACTGTCGCACATACTTGCCTTGCATCCTTTTTTTTAGTGACTCATTTTTAAATAAATTATTAACTTTTATTGACTCGTTTTTAAAGCCCTGCTCACACTTCTTGCAGTTTTTATTACACGGGTTCCACAGATAAATGAGGGCATCGTTAGTTGTATTATCTTAACTAGAATGTTTAGTATGCAAAAACTCACAGGTTTTGGGGGAAAATATGAATAACTTCTTCTAGGTTCTGTAAAACCTGAGACATGTTATTTCCAGCATTTGTCTAAAATCACATATTTCCTGTGCAAACATTTCACCGTGGTCCCTCTTATGAGGACTGTCACACTATTTATACAATAACTCTTGATGCAGCAATGCAGGTATTTGTACAGCTAAACCAGCAAGAGGACAGGAAGCATGATGTTTGAACCTAAAAATCATTGCTGTAAATTACTGAGTGATAGAAGTCCTTGGAGCTATGGAGTACAGTAATGTAAGAAAGCAGCAGGATCATTTCAAAGTGTTTGCTCTCTCACACACTCACTGACGTCAGCAATGAAACCTGATCCTCTGGGTCAGGGGCATGCTTTGAATCCATTCTCGCCTAAGCTGTCATTGTGAAAGAAAATGAAATGTATAAGAAGTGAGTGTTGCCTCCTCCCAGATAAAGCAAGTTCCAATTTCTTCAACAGCAATACGATCGCGTTCGGAAGTAGTCTGGCTAAAGGTTATCAACAAATCCTCCCACAGCACAGGAAGATGACAGTCTACCTGTCCTTTAAAATCCTCTCATACCTGATAATCCACCACACCGCTTTTAAAAGAGGTGCTTGGAAAGGATGAGCTACAGTCATATGTTTTATTATTATTGAAATACAAAGAAGGCTCAGCAGAATGCACAGCAGCACAGAACATTTCCCACTAAAGTTTAGATCCAGGTGTACGGACAGAACATTTTGTCATTACCGATATGATACCAGCTTTATTTTTGGACGTTTCAAACCTCTAACACTGGATTGTTTTAATTTGCCTGATTGTAATAGATTTATTATTTATAGAAGAAGATTTTCTTCTATAACAAAAATCAAATCCCTTTTAGTTAAATGTTGTTTTCCTGTTGGGCACATATATTATGTTGCTCTAACATTAATAGGGACATTTGGTTTGATTTTCTTTTTCCTCTAATTAATAAAATCTTAATTAGCAAACAGCTTTTTATATTTACTTAGGGGTTTTTTGTTGGTATTGATTTAAAAACATATTTGGTGATCTGAAACATTTAAGTGTGACCACAAAAAAGGAAGGAAAAACAAGAATTCTTTAATGGAAGCAAATATTTTTTCATAACATTGTTTATGTGAAATGACTGTACAATAAATTGCTCATGCAGTCTAAACTCTTCTGGGATTTTAAGTGAGTGATGACATACCTAAATGTTCAAATGATGTGGAGATACCTCTTTTGAATGAAATATTTCTCCTCAAATTGTTTTCCCAGCAGGAAATGAGAATCAGCTAACCGAAAAACCAGGTGCTATAGCTCTTTGTTCACAACAGATGGAGTCTGGCAGCAGCTTCTAAGATTGAAAAAATATCATAAAATTATGCCACTCCCCTGAAAATGAAAATAGGAATAACCTTTACACTGCACTTTTACAACATCTAAATAACATAGTCTCACAGATTGTCTTAAAGTTGAGCAAATTTGCAATGCACAGATCATACTTGATTTAGTCCTGACAGAACCATTTGTTTTACAGAGCAGGGCTCAGGGTTTTAATAGATGCTAACAGGTAACAGAAGAAGCTCATTGTAAACATGAGCTGCTGAAAAGTCAAGTCAGAATCACCTTGAAACCACTAGTAAAGAATTTGATTTCTGTTCTTACAGGTGTATAACGTGCATAAGTAACAGGACAGGTACCATTGTTAAAAGGTTATCTAAGGTCAGCACAGTATTTTATTGACATATTTTAAGATCTTTCTTTGTATTGGAAGTGACCTTTTACTGCCGCTAGGCTAAATGCTAATAACTGTTAACTGCTTCTAACTATAGTTAGCTTCCTGCTTTGGGAGCAGTCTCCACTCCGCTTGCATTCACATGCAGTGGAACTGCATGGAACATGCAGTTCACTTCAACCGAACAAAGACACAGGTTTTTAGGCAGATCACCATTCATGTTTTTGATTTGCATCAGAGTTTGATTGCACATTCACACCTCCACAAACAAACCGGACTTTCTATACAAACAAATCAGAGTTTGATTAAAGCAGACTAAACAGGGCTGAATGTGAATGCAATCTTAGTTTCACCAGACATTTATTTCTCTCTGGGCCAATGCAGCAATGTGCTATTAATTGCAGAGTTTATGCAATTAAGCTGCGTCAGCTGAACTCTGGTTCGGTTGGGTGTGTGTGAATGTGTAATCAAACTCTGATGCAAACTCTAGTCTGCCTGAAAACATAGAACTCGATTCAATTGAAATGAACTCTGATGCGGCTAAGACGCATGTGTGAACGCCAAGTGGAATGGAGACCGTTCCAAAAACAGGAAATGAACTAATGCGCCAGGCATTCTGGGTCAGTCGTGGGAAGAAACGAAGTACAAGTACTTCGTTACTGTACTTAAGT
>NW_015116306.1:30839-34107 GCF_001443285.1 Poecilia latipinna
GTGGCGAGAAGCTTTTTCCCTTTGTCAGAGGACAGCTGTCACCATGGAGGATGAGTTTAAGGGATATGTCTGGCCAGCTCAGCGACGAGGGGTCAAGATTCCCGCAAGAAGTGAGGTGGTGATCTGGGGACGAGCTCGAGCAGGACCAGCAGGGACAAACTACTGCGGCCTGGTGGAAGCCCTGGAGGAGCTCAACACTGTCACAGTGGCCCGCACCCTTGCTATCGTCAGAAATGGTAGGCTCCCTGTTCGTCTAAAAAATTGTAATAATTTTCCAGTTACTCTAGGGCGCTACCAGAAGATTGGCCGCCTCTACCAAGTCGACGACGTGGATGTCCATGGAGGTCGAGATGTGGACCTGGCTGTTGATGACAGTGGCGTATTGCAGGTCGGCCTGGTGGAAGCCCTGGAGGAGCTCAACACTGTCACAGTGGCCCGCACCCTTGCTATCGTCAGAAATGGCAGGCTCCCTGTTCGTCTAAAAAATTGTAATAATTTTCCAGTTACTCTAGGGCGCTACCAGAAGATTGGCCGCCTCTACCAAGTCGACGACGTGGATGTCCATGGAGGTCGAGATGTGGACCTGGCTGTTGATGACAGTGGCGTATTGCAGGTCGGCCTGGTGGAAGCTGTGGACACCTCAGGGGAGGGCAACGGCTTCAGCCTAGAAAGACTAGTGGAACGACCAGGTTTAACACCTGCTGAAGCTGGTAAGCTGACCACCTTACTGCAAAAATGGGGGAAAGTGTTTTCCAAGCACGACGAGGACTTTGGTCGGACGGATGCCGTCAAGCACACCATTCCAACGGGAGATGCATGCCCTACAAGGGAGAGATTCAGACCACTGCCGCCACTCTTGTATAAAGAAATGAGGTCCCTATTAGCGGATATGTTGGACAAAGGTGTGATAACTGAAAGTTCCAGCCCCTGGGCTGCACCCATTGTTATGGTCAAGAAAAAAGATGGGAGCTGGAGGTTCTGTGTCGATTACAGAAAACTGAACTCTGTTACTCACAAAGATGCTTTCCCTCTCCCTAGGATTGAAGAGACTCTAACCTCCCTTTCTAAGGCAGAGTGGTTTTCCACTTTGGACCTGGCCAGTGGATATTGGCAAGTTGAAATGGATCCTAAGGATAGAGAAAAGACTGCCTTCACTACACCTTTGGGCCTTTTTGAATTCCAGCGCATGCCGTTTGGTCTTTGCAATGCACCTGCAACGTTTCAGAGACTAATGCAACAATGTCTGAGTGGTCATATTGCTGAGTCCCTGCTTGTATATTTGGATGACATAATTGTCTATTCACCTGATTTTGATACCCACCTGCAGCATCTGGAAGAAGTCTTCATGTGTCTGTGGAAGCATGGCCTGAAGCTGAGACCCGACAAGTGCAACCTGTTCCAGAGAGAGGTGAGATTTCTGGGTCATGTGGTCAACCAGAGGGGAGTTATGCCTGATCCAGACAAGGTGGCTGCAGTTACAGAGTGGGCTGCTCCAAAGTGCATTAAAGAAGTGAGGGCATTCCTGGGCTTGGCAGGCTATTACAGACGTTTCATACAGGGGTTCTCCAAAATTGCACGGCCACTTAATTCTCTTTTAACAGGCATCCCTACTGACAAGAAGCATGGTGCCAAATTAATTGACTGGACATCAGACTGTCAAGCTGCATTTGACAAACTAAAGGAGGCATTAACTCAAGCGCCGATACTAGCTTATGCAGACTATACCCAGCCTTTCAGTCTGTACACTGATGCCAGTTATCATGGATTGGGTGCAGTCCTGGCTCAAAATCAAGAGGGAGAAGAGCGAGTAATCGCTTACGCCAGTCGCAGTCTACACCCTGCAGAGCGAAATGATGCAAACTACAGCTCATTTAAATTGGAGCTCTTGGCACTGAAATGGGCAATCACTGAAAAATTTAAGGATTATTTAACTGGCGCTAAGTTTACAGTGTTTACTGACAATAATCCAGTCGCCCACCTACAGACTGCTAAACTTGGGGCTGTGGAACAAAGGTGGGTTGCACAGTTGGCCTCATTTGATTTTGAGGTGAAGTATCGAGCTGGAAAAGAAAATGTGAATGCAGATGCATTGTCCAGATTCCCCAAGGTTACGACCAATATTGGCTGCGCTGTGGCAGCTGTAATGGATGCAGATGCAGAAGACACAGCTTCACTCGAACTGGGGGAGGACTGGCAGGCCCTACAGGGGGCAGATCCAGACGTACATCAAATACGAGTGTATGTGGAAAAGGGGAAAGCCCCGACTAAGACTGAGCAGGCAGCTCTAAGTGAACCAGCCAAAAAGCTGCTGAAACATTGGAAACGACTCCGCATACACAAAGGGATTCTCTGCAGACATGTGTTTGACTCCTATGTATGTGAGCCCCGTTTCCAGATTGTGTGCCCAGATTCTAAGCGTCAGGAGGTCTGGAGGAAATGTCATGAAGCTACAGCCCACGCAGGAGTGGAGAGGACCCTCACTCATCTGAGGCGCCATTTCTTCTGGCCAGGCATGGAAAAGAGGGTACAGTGTTTTCAGAATGGGTGTGTTGTTTGTAGTCTACAAAAAAATCGTGTAGAACAACGAGCACCTCTTAAGCCGATAGTGGTGTCTTACCCTTTAGAGGTAGTAGCCCTTGATTTTCTCTCGTTGCGCCGACCAAGTGACACTTATCAAAGTATTTTAGTAATGACTGATATGTTCACCCGTTACTCATGGGCTGTCCCTACACGTGATCAAACTGCTCAAACTACTGTTCGTGCAATTTGGTCTCATGTCATTCAACCGTTTGGCTGCCCAGCACGTTTCCATTCGGATCAGGGACCAAATTTTGAATCGGAACTTATGAAAGAACTGTGTAGCTTGTATGGCGTTTCTAAAAGTCGCACTACCCCATATCACCCAGCAGGTAACGGGAGAGTAGAAAGGATGAATCAAACATTATTAAACATGCTTCGTTCACTTGAGGTTGAAAAGCAGAGTAGGTGGCCAGAGCACTTACCAGAGTTGTTGCATGCTTATAACAATGTTATTCACAGTGCTACTGGTTTCGCTCCATCTTACCTCATGTTTGGTCGTCATCTTAGACTCCCGGTTGATTTGAGTTTGGGTGTATTAGATACACAACCCCGCAGGGACTTGCAGGGATGGGTTTTAGAACACCATCAGAAGTTGTCTCATGCTTATGAGGTAGCCCGGAATAAGATGAGTAGTGCAGCAAACAATGAAAAACGGTGTTATGATAAGAAAGCCAAAGCCAGTGCGCTT
>NW_015116306.1:38637-40008 GCF_001443285.1 Poecilia latipinna
GTGACCAAACTGCTCAAACTACGGTTCGTGCAATTTGGTCTCATGTCATCCAACCGTTTGGCTGCCCAGCACGTTTCCATTCGGATCAGGGACCAAATTTTGAATCGGAACTTATGAAAGAACTGTGTAGCTTGTATGGCGTTTCTAAAAGTCGCACTACCCCATATCACCCAGCAGGTAACGGGAGAGTAGAAAGGATGAATCAAACATTATTAAACATGCTTCGTTCACTTGAGGTTGAAAAGCAGAGTAGGTGGCCAGAGCACTTACCAGAGTTGTTGCATGCTTATAACAATGTTATTCACAGTGCTACTGGTTTCGCTCCATCTTACCTCATGTTTGGTCGTCATCTTAGACTCCCGGTTGATTTGAGTTTGGGTGTATTAGATGCACAACCCCGCAGGGACTTGCAGGGATGGGTTTTAGAACACCATCAGAAGTTGTCTCATGCTTATGAGGTAGCCCGGAATAAGATGAGTAGTGCAGCAAACAATGAAAAACGGTGTTATGATAAGAAAGCCAAAGCCAGTGCGCTTCTCCCTGGGGAACGCGTGTGGGTCCGTGACAGGAACAGACAGGGACAGGGTAAACTACACAGTTGGTGGGACCCAGAGCCATTTGTAGTTGTGGGTGTTGTTGGGGACACAGGTTTGGTCTACCGTGTTAGGCCAGAGAAGGGTGGGAAGGAACGAACGTTGCACAGAAATGCTCTAAAGATCTGTATTGCTCCTTCCACAGAAGTGTTGAGAGAACAACCTCCTGTTGAAACGCATGAACCGCCTTTAATGCTCTATTACCCTGTAATTAACCAAGAACCAGAACAAGTACTGCGCCGCTCTACACGCGCTACGAGAGGACAATGTCCTTCTCGCTATAGAGAGTAAATATCGGCCGGGACTGGCCTTGTTAAAGTGTGGGGGGGGGTGTGGTAATGTGGCCTCGGTTTTTCCGTTTTGGAATTCTATTTATGTTTTCTTTTATATTGTTTTTTTTGCTTGCTTGTCATATTTTGAAATTATGTATTTTCTTAGGTTTAGCTGAGTTAAACTTTTGAGTTATTGTTTTGCATGTTTTCCGATTGTTTATTTTGGAGGTCACGTGTCCGGATACCCAAAGAAGCCCTGCACCGGTGCTATACATCTGCTTAATTAGCGTGGAGATTGTCATGACAATTGAAAAGGACACAAGCAGAGAGGACGGACAGGAAAAAAACAGGGAGAAGACGGAGCGGCGGCGATTGCGTGGCAGGAGCGGGGAGGCGGTGTATCCAGACAGGCGGACTATACGGGAAGACTGGTCGCCGTCGAGGAGCGGCGGCTGGGTCGCTGACAGGGTTCGCCAGGAACGGAGGACTGGATGCGGTGGAGGACC
>NW_015116307.1:0-685 GCF_001443285.1 Poecilia latipinna
TTTATTTATTTATTTATTTATTTAGCGTGGTTTCGCTTATCCCAAACGGACAGATGATGTTTCGTCTGCAGCTCCTCCAGAGCGCCGCTCTCCTGGGTAACGTGAACCCAGAAGGCTCCATTTGTTAAATTCGCTGGATGAGTTACTTCCAGCGGTTTCTAAATCTTCGCAGCGGCGGAGCCACGTCCGCAGTGGTTGAGCTGCGGACTGCGCATGTTACAGTCTAATTAACTTTTGCATCGTCATTTATTTCCTCAAGATAAACTGCCGGCTCCTCAAATGGATTAACACAACATTGCATTCTCTTTAGTTTTCTCTGGTCTGTAATGGAGACTTGAATTTAACACGCCATTTCAACCAAAGGTTTGTAATGTGTTTCCTAACCATTTTTTATTTGTAAGTATTGATTTTATTTTTTTAGCCAAGCCTCTGTCTCTGCTAATGACATCTTCAATACATTTTTTGATCCCAGGCTTAGTTTATGGACTGAACAGACAGAAACAGTTACCATTATACATTTTGAACTGTTGATTTTATTTTTGAACCATTTTTTTAATTGTAAAATGTTTATTTTATTTTTTAACCATTTTTTTATTGTAAAGTGTTGATTTTATTTTTGAACCATTTTTAATTGTAAAGTGTTGATTTTATTTTTGAACCATTTTTAATTGTAAAGTGTTGATTT
>NW_015116307.1:4895-15801 GCF_001443285.1 Poecilia latipinna
GCCTTCCTCTTTTGTGATGGTTCATTTGCTAATCGACTTCAATGTAGGCTTCTTTGAAATCGAAGCTACTTTACTTCAATTACCAATTGGCAGTTCTATGGCATAATGCATGTGTCAAACTCAAGGCCCGCGGGCCACATGTGGCAGCATTTTATAGGCCAATGATTGACTTAAAATAGGTTTTGAGCATGAGCATCGTCATTTATTTCCTCCAGATAAACTGCCGGCTCCTCAAATGGATTAACACTACACTGCATTCTCTTTAGTTTTCTCTGGTCTGTAATGGAGACTTGAATTTAACGCGCCATTTCAACCAAAGGTTTGTAATGCGCTTCCTAACCAGACGCTCCAAAGCGTCCGGTCCATAACTCTTACGCTGCAGCTCCCGGTCAGAAAGACGCATTTAGTTCAGAGACCATGATATTCAGAAAGGATTTTTTAAATTAATTGATTTCAGTTGCCTCTGAGACTAAATCTTTGCGTAAAGTCTATAGTGTCTGCCCATGTGACTTGTTTTTATTATTTGTTTGCTTACCTTTAAACACTGATTTAAATATTGTAATTTTTAAACTGAGCAGTAATTTTACATCCATGGAAACTCAAAAGTAATATTTAAAACTTCAATACATAAAATCAGTTATTTAACAATATGAGATGGTGTTTAATTTATTTTTAACATTGTATTTTTATACATTTATGCTAGAGGTGCCCAAGTCTAGTTTTCCAGAGGTCCCATCTGCAGCTTTAGATGGATTCCTTCTCTAACACACCTGGACCATTGACTCATTATAAGCCTCTACAGAACTGAATGAGGGAAGTCAACCTTTTGTCTGTGGTGTGTTTTAGCAGGGATGCACTCCTGATTTGTACCGTCAATGTGGCCTGTTCAGGGGGGCCAATATGCTGAAGTGGCCCTCGGTGAAATTGAGTTTGACACCCCTGCCCTATACTGTATATTTTTAATAAACTCCAGGCCTACAAAAGAAGTAATTAGCTCAAAGTAATGAAAACACATCAATCAGGGCCGGTTTATTTTCAGACGTTGGCTTGACAGGTTTCCTTACATATTTGATGGGAAACACATGGCGGTAGTTTACGTTTGTAGCACACGAGGCCACATGGAGCGACAGAGCCGCTCAGTATTTCAGGTGAACCACATGGGGGATCGCATTCCCTCTGCTTCCTGCGAAACACATTGATAACATATCCAGCTTTGATGTTCTCTCCCCAGCATGCCGTTTTTTTTTTCTTTTCGTTTTTTTTCCTCCTACTGGAACCAATACAGATAACTTGGAGCCACAAAGCTTGTTTTTTCGTCTCGTCTATAGTATATCGCATGAGAATCCGGAATTGGGAAGGAAGGAGAAAGGTTTTTTTCCTCACGGCTCAGTGCACAGCTGTGTGGCTGATTCTGCCAATCAATATCTATTTCTATGCAAATTAATGTGATTAAAGCTGCTTAGATAGACACCGGGCCTGGTTGATGTTCTGGCCACAGATCAAACAGACGTAAATGGTTTAACTGAAATGATTCTTGCAGTGCATACACGACATCAACTGTCTGATAATGTCCTTAACCTCCAGATTTGACGATGAAATCACAAATATGTTTCTCATCAGACAAAAACTCCAATGGATACATGACTGAATCAAACATAAACTGGATTTTCAAAGAGCTCTAGTTCAAAAAGACATTGGAATAGTGGCCAGATCAATTCTGAATTTATTGGGCTTGAATAAGCTCAGACCTCGACTCTGGCTGAAACTCTGCTTCATGCCACCAGACCCCAATGTTCCCGATGAGCCCAAAGCTGGTGCCAGCTTTGGCCCTGTAGAACTTTGCCCTAGGCTTCCTATTTTGGGCAAAGTTTGCCTATGCTTGTGGTCTGCTATTCATTAAGATTGTTGAACTGCTTTTTGAGACCAATTTTCCATGGCTGGAGCAAAAGCCCTAGTTAACGTAACACCCATTATTGTGAATCCTCCACCAAGTTAAGAAAATTGGAAAAAGGTGGATCACTCTTCCTGCATTAGCGGATTGTCTAAGCCTCGGGATGAGGATAGCTGGTGTCTTATTTTGGAATGATGATTGGGTGGAGAGGAAACGGATGAAATGACTGGATCTTGTTGGCATCAAAGTGTGCGCTGCTGCGGTCTGTCAGGGTAAAGAAAGAGCTGAGTCAAAAATTAGTAATTTTGCTGTTGGACATCAGCACCAGCAGATTACCACGGCATAGAAAGGAGAGATGGGTGAGTGATTTTGCATGCATGCAAATTTCATTAAGAAGGAAAGTGTGTACTTTCAGGAGGCTGGGCTGCACAATTTTTCAATGACAAGAAAGGTTAGTGCCGGTGCTCAACGTCCTGAGCATTAGGTCATTCGTGAAGGGATGCAGGTGTTAATTGCAGAGTTGAAGCAATGTTTTGCTAAATCAGTGCCAATTACTGCTGTAGTTGTTGCAGGTGTGGCTTCAAAGGGCCAGTCTTTTAAAATTTGTTGCAATATCCTTTTTTATAGGAAACCTTTTTTTTTTCTTTTTTTGTAAGTGTAACAAATCTTTTATAATAAATGTTTTGTCCCCACTTTGACTTAGTAACTTTCAGCGTTTTCTGATGGTCTATGTTAAGGAAAGAAAAGTTACGTGGAACTAATCAATACTGTCCACCATGGTGCAGAAGAACGTTGGTCACATCGGACAAGACACTGACTTCAGATCACTGTTTTACAGAAGCTTACTTAAACAAATCCGCAATGGCCCTTTAAGGCTTTTAAAGTATGTATGTGTGTTTAACACATACGGGTTGAAAACAGAGAAATCGTTGATGTTGAAAATAAGTTTTTTTTTGTTTTTTTCCCCCCTATGTGCAAGAAATCTTAATTCATTCAAAAGGCTGATGTTATTTCACATATATTATCCAACCATATGTTTTTTTCAAAGTTTGGCTTGTATCCAAGTGCAATTCAACATTAAGTATGGAGTATTTAACTTAAGCCTGTCAAAATAAATGAAATATGGCTTTGTCCATGGATTGACAGGCTATGGAATATCTTTAACATACTTTTAGAGTTATGAGCAGAATGCATACATTTTTTTTTAAATACAGCCAAAATCAACTTCTGTGCACGAGATTATTTGATCACGTTACAGTAGAAGAATACATTGCATTAGATTTACGTTATGAGATCTGTCAAAAATTTGAATATTTGAATGTGTGTCTGTGTTTATTCAAAACGTTTTTTTTTTTTCTTTTTTTTTTCTGTAACAGGGCCTGGAGTGGAAACGCAGGTGGGGAAATCTGCACCACGGAGGTTGAGTCAGAATGGCTGTAAGGCCGATGGTGCTTGAGATTAATTTAATGGCTGGTATCCAGGCCGGTGCTGTCTGCCTGGCAATGCTTCCTACCCGTCCAGGTTCCCAAAGTGCCGTCTGTCAGTCACAGACAGTGAGACAGCTGTCTCGTCCAGGTGCCAACCCGTGTTCCTCTGCCAGGATGGGTGACTTCACATCCTCTATAACCACTGACTTATTTTTACTAGCTGGAGAAACGTTAGAGGTGAGGGGGACAAGCATAGAGCTCAGCATTATTTTTAACTTCAGAAATTAGTTCTTTTAGTTTGCAGTAATAAATCGCAGCACAAACATGGAGACAATAAATTGAAAAGTAAGTACTATAATACAATTTCTACAGGTGAGTCTTTGCCTGTAAAAAGACTCATTATATAGTCATTTTATCCATTGAGCACCTGCAGTCTGTCACTCATTGATGGAGAATAAAGTCAACCTGGGCTTCCTGAAAGCCTCAGCAGACCTAAAGGATGGAGGCATCCATGCCATGCTGCATTGATGCAGTACCTCATACAAAAACAGCCCCAGCCAAGAATTCATCACATATTGCGTGCAGCACAAAGACATACTTTTCAACAAGCTTACATTTCTGCTTTAAACATAATTTTTTTTTGTAGGTCTTAGGTAAAACTGAACTTTTCAGGAAAACAGAATTTCTGAAACATTCTTGGCTACCAACCAGTTATTAACGCTTGACAAGTCTACATTCACGAAATTAAAGAAATTAAATGACAAAAAAAGAAAGAAAGAAAGAAAGAAAGGGAAATGTTTTTCTCTTTTTCATCCTGCCACAGCTTGAATCCCAGACAATGACCCTTCAGACAGATGTGACTCAGAAGAGGAAGTTAATTAAACCTGTTCCAAATGAAGCGCGGGCAGGGGGTATTCTCATCACCACAAATGGCTTGTCTTGTTTCATTATGTGTTGGCTGACTTCAAGTCAGTGAGTAACGGAGAGCTAGGATGTATGCGTTGTGTGCGCTCGTGAACTTTCAGTGTTTCAACGAGCCACACACACACACACACACACACACACACACACACACACACGTACACGCACACGCAAGCAGGCATTCAATCACACCTGCTGTCTCCTGAGCATTATCATGATGGCTTGCTGTTTCACATTCACTCAGGTGTTGTAGCAGCAGACCCCACAGCAGCAGCAGCAGCAGCAGAACACACTCTGCTACTGAAAGAGAAAGGAGCTCATGTCCAAGGTCATCACTCGCCTCCTGTTTCCAAGGCAAAGGTTCCAGAACTCTTCTCAGGTTGCTTTCAACTTATTTACACAGCACTACTGATTAACACTGTAAAAAATATCTAACAGCTTTGGACCATCATATTTTTTTTTTTTTTTTTTTTTTTTTTTAACAAAGCTGTAATTAGAATACACAATTTCCAACTATTTTAATGTTGGAAATCAAACAGCTGTATTTATCGACACCCATGATATGATGATAATCAAAAATCAATCTAATAGGGAGAAATAAAAATCTCTTTCTCTTTCAACATCACATATTTGACAATTACTGGAGCTCTTCATGTTATTACCTTTTAAAACCCCCTTTTGCCAGACAGAATTTAAGCTTCCACTAATGACACTGCATAATTTTTACACCATGCCAGGGCCCCTCTTTTGCTCTCTCCTCTCCAGGTCACTCACTAAAATTGCTTTAAATGGCAAGCTTCTAAAAGCATCCAATGAGCCTCTTGCCTAATTCTGGCAGGATATTTGATCGTTTTTTTGTGAAAGAAATGGTAGAGTTCATTTAAACCGGTTGGCTTTAAGGCACAGATTCCAATTTTAATCACAGTGCACAAATTCTTCACAGGTTAAAGATGGAACTAATCCAGAGGTTAAATATTAAACAATTTCATTCATTCATAAACCATACTTTGACATCTTGTGGTGTGCTTTGACTCATCCATGCATCTTGTGGCAACCATTCAGGGGTGTTTAAACTCTTACTCATACAATTTGCTGCCTATTTAACCGAAGCTTCTCCTTGGGCCTTCAGTCCCCAGGCTATCAATCCCCCAGCCAGAGAATGCCCCTCTCTCACACTTTCCCCCTCAAAGCTCCGCAAGACTAGCAGCAGCAGGAATTTAGCATCTGCTGAGTTCATAATATTAAAGGAAGTGGAAATCTACTGACTTTACAGGTACGGATAAAAGAAAATAAAGAGAAAATTTTCTCTAATGTGTAAGCTCATCTTTGTTCTGCTTGATGCATATTATTACATATACTCTATTTGAAGCAAATCCTAAAATATCACTTTTCTCTCTCTCAAATTTTTCACTCTTCTGGATTTTCCATACCACTGTACAAAAAAACCCAAACAAAAACAGCCAGTTGGTTTCTGCCACTCCTTTTCTTCTCATAGCCTCAGGCGGGCAAAGTCCTTACAGCCAATTAGCTCAGACAGCAACAGCCTCCAACACGAGCTGCGAGGAGGGCATGTAAAAAGATTTACAGCTTTAAGAGCCAAATCCACCCTCATGTCTTATCTCTTCCCCCCCAGGGGTTCGGCCACCGTACAGAGGAGGAGAAAGGCTTTGTTGCTGAATAATGGTGGGTCTGGAGGCTCTCACTGGGGGGAAATAGTGGAAAGATGCCTCTGTGTCCAACAGTGGGAAACTGGGCCATGGAGTTGAAAGTGGGTGCTCCTCCTTGTCACTCAACACAGACTGAATGGACTCAGGCAGCCCACAGTAACCTCACATTTTCCATGCAACTCCCTGTTTACATAGAAATGCATATTAAAGCTTCTTGTCAGCACTTTGGTTCTCCTTCCTACTAACTCCTCTGCAATTCTGTCTGATGAGCTGAGCTCTAAACTGACATCTGGAACTTGTCCCACCTCTGTTCTTTCCCCTTCTTTGTTTTCAGGTTACATACTGCCAAGTGTTTGTTTAGATTTCATTTCCGCTCCTTTGCAGCTCGTCTCTCTGAGGCTCTTGTTCTGGCACACGTAATGGCTGGTGGGCAATAATTCATTTTTTGTTTACAAGCAGACTAGAGACACTGCAAATTAACCTTCAGCCACAACTACAGTCTGAAAAGACAAGCAGAGAGAGTGCTATGTGTGTTTTTGTTTTTTTTTTTGAAAAAAATTAGCTGAAAAAAAGGGAGCAATTTGCAGGAATTTTAATTATACATATTTCGTTAAACCAACAAGAGGACATTTGATCCCCTTCTTTTCTTCTACTTATCCAAGTAGAAGTTTTAAAACCTTTCATACAAGCTCCAGGAGGAGCAAATTAATTATTATGCAATTCTGCTAGATTCTCAGCTCCCTTCAGTGCTCCAGTCATCTGTTTCCCCCATTGAAATGCACTTCATGCAGGCCAAATTGTTGGTTTTTGAACTGTCATATTTCACAGCTTCAAAATATCCATCTCCAGTCAGTGAACATATTGTTCTAAGACAAAAGTTCTTTTGTCCCTCCTCACAACTCCCAGACCTCCGCCGTCGTAAAGGACACGTCTATTGTCAAGAGCAGGGGTAAGTATCGAAACCGCCATTGAAAGCTAATCTTTGCGTGGCCTCTTCATTTTCCAACAGTTGTTTGGAGAAACAAAGCAAACAATGTATGAACAATCTCAAGCTAAAATGCTTACTTTTGAAGCGCTAAGCTCTTAAACGTAACTTATCCGCGAATTAGCACTGTGAAAGTGGCTATACCTTCCACCAGCAGCTAGCTGTGTTGTAGCGCTCACAACAGCTCAATGTAAACATAAACAGTAACGGTAGACATGGTTTTACCTGTTAGTTTTTTTGTTCTTTTTATCTCCATTCTTCCCAGGAACACCACAACAGTTTTTTGCCAAGGTAGCCCGTCATCCTCCGTTCATGGGTTTTGCTGTTCCTTTTCAGCTTCTTATGTATTTTTTGCAGAGATTCATCAATCTTAGAAAACCCTTGTTTTGGCTTGTGGGTTTTCAATCTACAAATAAAGTAGTAAAAACGTTACAAAACTTGTTGAAGTGCGGATATCATTAAATACGTGTGATATTAACAACCCAAAGAAATAAAAACCATATAAACGAAGGAAATAGTTGAGATGATTTCCGAAAGTTTGATTAAGCTACATTTGGAGGATTTATATATATTAAAAAAAGAAAAAGTAAAAGTCAGGAAATAAATTGACAATTGTAGTTTTAGGCAATATTGAAGGAAGAAACCCCTCTTTAACTTTTATAATTCTGTTTTTTTTTTCTTCAGAAATACTGCAGCATACACTGTTATGACAGTCACATAGCCCTCCTTTTAATACAGGACATCATAGTGTGGGATGACAGAGTTTATTGCTTTGCTGGAGTGGCCAGTCGCGGTGTGTCAGTGGAAATTTGCTTTGACCGCATCAGCCCACATGCAGCCCTGTGAGGGTCTCTTTTTTGCCTGTCATTGCAGTTAGAAGGTTAGAGAAAACGTGGCCCCTGCATATTCTCTATGATCATGTTTCTTTAAAGTGGAAAGTATGAATAGGACTGGAAACTGCTTTCTGGTCAGTGCGGATCAAGTGCTGCAGTCGGTACAAAGTGTCTCATAACATCCAGGCAGAGTTTCCTTCTTGTTTATGTGAGAAAAAAGGTCAGTAACTGGCTTGAGCAGCTGGGATGGCAGCTGCACCCTCAGCCACACAGAGAAACAGAAAAGCTCCCGGTTTTCACAAACTGATGTGAGGAGGAAACCAGCAGCAGAATCAATTAACTCCTTTATGAAAAGAGGTCGGTAGTAACTAGTTACATTTACTTGAGTAACTTTTTTTTGGGGGAAAAAAAAAAAGAATAGTACTTTAACTTTATTATTATCATGAAGTATGACTCCTCTTACTTGAGTAAGACCCATTTACTTACCAGGTATTTGCATACTCCACCCACTGTGAGCAATTTCAGTGAATGAAGAGCAAGTCTATTTTTACCAAAACTGAGCGATGTGGGAGAGGCAGCATCGTGCTGCTCTATTCATATGAAGGCAAAGAGAAACTGGTCAGAGGTGACGAGAGGACGGGTGGAGCCGTACGCAGAGCAATCCTGGATGAAAAGCCATTAGAGGCTGCAAGACCTGTAACTGGGGTGGAGGTTCACCTTCCAGCAGAAAAACAGTAACCCTAAATGTACCTAAAGGCAGAATGTCAGTGGGATGTTGTGATGAAAACATATTCATCCATTAGAATGTCCAGACCTAAATCCAATTAAGAATGAATTAGGAATCCAATCTGCTTATAAGCTTAAGTGAAAGAACTCAAATACATACCCTTTTCCTTCCACTTTGAAATTCTGCACTCTTTTGTGTTGGTTTACGACATAAAATCCATATAAAATTCATGACTTTGTAGTTGTATCACGGCACAATGTGAAAACGTTCAGGGCGCAAGAACACTTTTGCAAGGCCCTGTAGATTCGCATGGCAGTCTCTGTCTGCTAGGTCTGAGTCATGTCAATGCACATTAATTTTGATTCTGATCTTAAACTTCGAAAAGGGTGACGAAGCTTGTGCGGACGCACGCAGGATGTGGGAGCGAGATTAGGTGGATGCGAGTATTGATCTCTCCGTTTGACGGTACGTGTCGTTTCTCACGTACGTACAGGCATGAAGAAGAGTCAAGGACAGTTCAAACGATCCCCTAGTTTAGATTTGTCTTCACAGACAGCCTCGTCTTTGATAGAAAAGAATCAGCTCAAATTCAAAAAGAAAACGATATTTAAAAGAAGCATCTAGTACTGCACTGCAGTGATAAAGTAATACAAAAAAAAATGCTTCTTATTCTATTATTAGAACTGGATAAGGGCCAGATACTGTAACACAAACTTCTGCTCATGCATATTCATGATTTACAGTGAATCTCTAATTGTGGATAATTTATGACTAAGTTTCACACATGGGACTGCAGATCTCTGGCCTCTTTAGATATATCATTTATCAGCCACACACTACTGACGACAGTGTTTAATCATACTAACTTCTCTGATTAATTATGCAGTCCAAATTAACTTGTGGGTTTTCATACACCTCTAATTAAAATGTATCGAACCCTTTAAATGAAGCTCTCTAAAAGATTGTGTTGCGTCTGTCGTTGTAATTCATTGTTTCTTATTTGTCGCATCAACTTCATGTCCAAAGCAAAAAAAAAAAAAAAGTTTAAAGAAAAACACATATTTATACGTAATTCAAAATCAAACACTTTCTTAATTGTGCCAAATTAGTTGAGAGGAGTGACACGTCTCAACCACGCTCCTGATCATTTGGCGAGCCTTCTCGCTATTTTCAACCACTCTTACCCGCATTTCAATTTACAACCCCTTCTCATCCCAACCTTCATCCTCATCCGGTTAATGTCCGTCCCACTCTTTTCAATCCTCTCCTCCTCTCAATCCCTTTTCAACTTAATTTCCATCCTCATCTCTCTTAATCCATTTTCATCCCACTCATTCTCCCCACCGCTTCTGAGACTCAATTGTTCACTTCTCTTGCCTCATTTATTTATTCATCTTCACCTTTTCATCCTACTCATCCCTTCCAAAGAGTTTTTTTTGTCCCACTTATGTCTCTGTCACCCATTTTCCCATGTATTCTTCCTGTCTATTCTTTATTACACTTCTTTTTCCCGTCCAGTCATTCTCATCCTTTTCTCCAACTCATTTAATTCACAGTATCCTGTTCTTTCCCAAGATACCGTTTTTGTCCCTCTTCATAATTCTCCTCTTTCTACCAATTTTTCATGGTAATTTCTATTTAAAAACACGTTAGGAATTTTTTAAAAACTACACGACAGGTATTCTAAAGAACCACAAAAAATAAAAACAAAAAGTTGTCTGAAGCTGATCTATACGGTCAAACTCTCTTACAATCAAATTTGCTTTAACACTGACAATGCAAATCCTTTTACCTAGGATTTAGATTTTTTTTTTTACTGGCCCTAATCCTTTTCCATACTGCTTCAGTAGCATTTTAGTAAAAAAAAACAAAAAACAAAACAAAACAAACAAACAAACAAAAAACAAAGAACACGCTTTATATTTCATCATGGTTGAGAATCACGAGACTCTCCAGATGAAGCTTAGCCATCATTTTCTTTCATCTTTGATTATCCTTTTGAATTCCATTTCTATGTAGGGGTCTTTATAATAAATTTCTTTAATAATAATGCAACAATTTTATGAATCAAAGGATTTTAAAACTTTGAACCAAGCTACTTTAAATCAACTGCTTCCTGGTAGAAAAACTTAAAGACTGATGCTTTAAAAGAAGTTGTAAACATCCACAGCCTGTTGTTTTGTGTTTGGACCGTTTTATTTGTTTTTGCTTTTTCAGGCGTTTGGCGATATGAGACTGTTTTTCATCCTCAGATTTGAGCCTATCAGACTCACTGGGCTGTTTGAGACAAAACAATATGCTGTAAAGCCTCCCACCCCCCTCCAATATGGCTGCACCTCACACATTTCTGCAGGGCACAGAAGCAGGTAGCTATTACTGCTGGAGGCAGATGCTCAGGGGGGGTGAGGGGGGGGGGGGGGGGCCAGGACAACACATTTTTTTTTTTTTTTTTTTT
>NW_015116307.1:18875-25274 GCF_001443285.1 Poecilia latipinna
AAAGGGGGGCTTTTTCTTGGGGGGGCGGGGGGTCGGGGGGGGGGGGGGGGGGGGGGGGGGCGCCAGCACACACATTCTATTTTATTTTATTTTTTTATATATTTTTTTGCAAGCGAGGTCAGACAGAGGCATGAAGGACTGCAATGCTTTACAAAGCACCACAAAGCTTTACAGCGGCTGCCTTCACCATCAACCTTGAAAATAAATTGATATTTTTCAAGCAGCCCCAGAGGCAATCAGTGACTTTTTAAACTCAAACTTCACCCGGCACAGCTTCATCCAATAAGAACCTTAACTGTTTGACTAAAATTGTGACCAAAGCAGACAACAACCAGTCCCTTTTTTGACATGCTTCACAAACAGCTTGATTGTGAGTGTACTGCTCTGTGGATGTAAAAAAAAAAAAAGTGCTAAATTTGTATTCATCCTCGAGTCTCGCTTAGCACAAGCATGGCGTTCATTCACTATAAAACAGAGGTGCGCTTCAATAATTTAGAACGTCTTCAAAAAGTAATTTTATTTCCATGATTCACTTCAAAAACTTTTAACTTTGTGCATCAAAATGCATTTAAAGCACAGATAAAATCTGTATTTCTTTCAATTGTGATATCTGTGAGAGGTGGGCGCAATTATGTATCACCGTGCGTTGATCTTTCACAATAACGTCCTAACATAGCCATAATCTCATTTACTGCAGTCCAAGAATTTGAAGTCTTTAAATCGGAACTTTGACAAAACACAAAATATTAATAACAAGTCTGTAACAAGTGTTCAGACATGCTCATCACAAAACTAAGAAGATGAGTAATATACAAGCTGGAAAGTACCAGATTGTAGCAGCTGCCAGAGTTCCAAGAAGTTAAACCGTGCTTAGCAACAAACACATCAGCTCAAAGTTCAGAAATCCAAACATTTTCACCAAAGGTTCAAGACCAACATACAGGAAAAAGTCTGTATTCAATGGAATGTATGATTCATTCAAGCATGAGGTCAGTACCCACTCTTTCTTAGCAAAACATCTCCAGGAGTCTATCAGACATTTTCCCCAACCTCGTTCACCAACACCCACATGCTAAATGTATTTCTTATCTCAGTTGACCATCCTGCTGGATTCTTTGGAACGTTTTAATCTCTGGCTATGAGGCTAAATAATAATAATAATAATAATAATAATAATAATAAAAAGAGAAAGAAAACCAAGAAAATGTATTTCACTCAAGAAAAGAGAAGCGGAAATATGAGGGAGGACGACCTGCTGCTTTCTTGTTTTTATTTTTTGTTGTGCAAATGGATAGGGCAGTAAATTTAAATAGAAATCTTTTCGTTTTTGATACTCTTTAATAAACCTTACTGACGTTTAAAATTTTTGTAAGCAAGTGTGGAGGGTTAAAATGTACAGTAGAGTCAAAGAAAAACGGTCTAATGATAAGGACTTCCCCTCGAACGGTACTGTTTCCTTTTAAAGTTATTTGTTTCCAAAAATTAAGCACAAATCGCTAACATCATGAAAATGGTTGACTGCTAGAACACAAAGTCTTAGGAGTTGAAACTCATGGAAAGCATGTTAGAAATTTCTACATTAATTTAGCTTTTAGTCCATACTATTTAAAACAACACAAGCACTGTCCTGTATGTTAATAGCTCCGAATAATACAGGAACTACTAGTCATTTATTGTTAATATCAATATTTGGTCAATGCAAGAGGCATTCAGGATCATTAAAATTTACTGAACATGAGGCACTAAAGAAACACACAGGAAGATTGCTGGCTGGTTAAATGGACAAAATGATGGATTTGGCAAGGGGCTGTCAAAACTGAAGAGCATTTAAGCTGCGACAGTGATGACTGAGTGAGAACCAACTGATTCACACACACACACCCACACCCACACACACCCGCATGCAAACCCCCCCCCCCCAAAAAAAACAAACAATAATTGCAAAAACAAAAGCAAACATCACTGTTGCTATTGTTTGGAAGACCATTTTAAGAATGAAAAAGCTCGATGGGGGGAAAAAAAAGAAGAAGAAAGCCGGAGACTCATGTGAGCTTCTGGACAAAGATTTTCTAAATTCTTTTCATATCATCTTACTTTTCAAAAACGAGGCTGAGGATGGCTGCGGCTTTGGAGCGTAATTGTCTGCAGATGTGGCAACAAAGTGCAGACAGAGTGATTCAAATATACGCCCTGGATGAGTTGATTAAATAGATGACCTACAATTACACACATCCTCTAGCTAACTAGCTACACATCCTCTAGCTAGCCTAACTATTTCTTTATTAGATGCCATTAACCAATATTGAAAGCCAACAACTCATGAAATATTTGCATTTATGCTTTGAAATAATTTTAAATCAAAGATCCAGGGAGTAAGGTTACTATACTCACTTTTACGTCTGAGGATCATAGCTGCATCGTAAACTTATTTCACCTGAACCCTCCTTTTAGTGCGATCCAGCACACTAAACTTCATATTGCGAGGAGATTAAATTCCTTAAAAATCCATAAAACCGCTTCAGTTTGTTGTTTATTTCAGTAAACATATAGGGCTATTGGGCATACTTGAAATGATTGGTTTTGTAGACGTATGAGTTGCCGTGACCACATCAATATCGCGCCGATAAACTTGGTGAGTGCAGACTCGGCATAAAAAAACTTAGGAGCCTATCTGAAACCCATTGTGAGACCACGTATTTCCTAACCAAAGAGGTCTTTTATTTTTGTGACTCACCTTGATGCTGACCACATGCTGCACAGTCACTGTAGTTAAGCATTGGTTTGTGTACTTCTGATTCGTCCAAGCGCCTCAAAATGAATCACTTCCCTTCCATCTGCTGGACCGAGTTCATGCGCTTGGACCATTTTTTGGCATTTTGTCACGCCTCCTATTTCGTTGAGATTTTCATCAAGTTTTCTGCTTTACACAAGTAAGCAGATTGTGCAAGATGACACACATAAACATCATCATCCTCACCGTGAAACATGCTGGGGTCAGTATCATGCTGTGTGGGTGCTTTTCTACAGGAGGCACTTGGGAGGGTGTGGAAGGATTAATGGAATTTAATAAATAGTAATCCTAGAGGAAACCCAGTTGCAAAGCTTTGAGACTGGGGTGGAGGTTCATATTCCGTCTGGACAACAACCTTTTAAATATAGCAAGGGGCTTCAACAGAAGGGTACGGATCCAAAGCATGTTGCATTAGAATGGTTCAGAGTTCGGGTCCAAATTTATCTTTGAATCTGAGGCAAGGCTTGATGACTGGCACTCTCAGACGGTATTCAGTCAACCTGACTAACCTTGAGCTGATTTCCAAGGAAGAACTGTCGTCTGTAGATGTGCAAAACTATTAAAGAGATACCGCCAAAAAGACTTGTAGCTGTAATTCCTGCAAAATGTGCTTGAAAATCATTTTTCTTTTTCTTTGTTTATGGACTGTTACATAAAATTGAGTGGGTCATCCACAAACCGAGACAAGAACATTTTTTTTCATACTTCATGTGGCATCAAGTTTGTTTTTTTTGTGTGCTTAGAGAATGCTTAACAAAGCCAGACTGCTACAGTAAAACCACTGACAGTAAAAACCATGTATAAAATAACAAGTTTTTTTTAAACATGTTTTAAAAATTATATATATATATATATATATATATATATATATATATATATGTGTGTGTGTGTGTGTGTGTTTTTTTTTTTTTTTTTACCCAAACTTGCTGACAAAACATAGTCGGTCGTGGGGGATGTCCTCTCCTGTCTCACCCCTCACCCTCAGCACCAGCAAACAGAAACAGAAAGAGAGAGATAGAGAGAGAGAGAGAGAGCTCCTTCCTCCGCTCATACCGAGCGCTCCGGAGACAGAGACAGTCACATATAAGAGTCCACAACTTGTTCTTCTGTGGCAACCATCAGAAGGGAAGGGAAATAATAATGACACGGATTTATAAATGTTATTAAATGCGCGGGCAGCGATCGGCATGGGAATACACGATCAGGCGATGAGAAGTTGTTTCATCCGGCTGATCGTGTGAGCGCTGCTGCCGGCTTCCAGCAAGAAAACTCATGGTAGGCTTAATTCCTCGTATGGTTAATATTGTATCACCGCTGCTTGCCTTTAATTTTCCAAAAGCCAAATCTTTACATTTTGCTCCTCGCCGGATTGCATGCGTCTGTGAAGGGAGCTGGTGCAGAGATGGAAAAGTTTTTTTGGGGGAACTGATTTGACTCTCAGTATGTGTCTCTGTTTGTTCCTACAAGCGGAGACATCACCTAATATAACGGAGTCCTTTCAGCGATCAGGCGCCCGCTGCCTGCGCACAGAATGAATGGCTCACTATGTATTCTAATCAAACCTGTCTCGTTTTGCTGCGATTTAAAGTGGAATACTGTTATTGTGTGTAAAAAAAAAAGAAAGAAAAAAAAAGACAATTTAAATCTGATCAATCAGATTTGCTGGATCTGTCCAGAATAAATGATTCCTAGGCGATTTATAACATGAGAGATACAAAAGGGTTTTCTGTTGACCAATGAGAGCATTGAAAACCTGAAGAAGCACGAAGTGGTCCTCCGTTGGCTTTGTCCGAGCAAAGACTCCCACCAGACCACATACTGTTAGAAACACATGTGAGGATGTCTGGCAGCATTTCCATCAGATTTTAAAGCTACCAACCAGACATCCCTATCAAATAAATCAAACGCACCCTACAGTTTGTCACCTGTAGAACCTCCCATGATCAGTTTATTTTTATTTTTATTTTTTGTTACTTCTGCTATTTGTTGTACATTTCATCAAAAATAAAAATCCCCTCTGAAGAACATAAGCCTTCACAAACAAATGACATAAGGCAAAACTGGATTTACTGGCTAAATTTGTGCTAAAAAAAAAAAAAAGGAACTTGACTTTGTTTCCCTCTTTGCCTCCTGTATAAAGACGTTTTAAATAAATTTAGATGGGAAGTAAAGTTGATTGTCTTTCAAAGAAATCTGTATATGTCAAAGAATGGACAAGAGAGTTGTGTGGATTTTAGGGAATCCACCACGAAAAAGCAGCTTGTGAGAAGGATCGGAGCAGACTTGAATGAGGACATCTTATCATCAAAGATCTTCAGCAATCATTTTATTTTCAGTTGACTGTCTAAATATTTTGTATGTCCGTCTATCCATTATTCATCACTTAATCCAGAATTGGTTTGTGGGTGAGGGGCAGCCTGAGCACAGAGGTCCATACTTCCATCTCCTCAGTGACTTGGGCCAGCTCCTCTGGGGTAATCCCAAAGAGAAACTTTGGTCTCACTTTGGGTCTCGTTCTGGTGGGACACACCCAGCGCACCTCACCTGGAATGTGTCCAGGAAGCATCTGAACCACATGCCTGACCCAACTTGACTGGCATTTTTGGAAATATTTCATTCTATCTGTATGAAAACATTAAATTATGGTGAAATACAGTACAAACCACTGTTAAACTTTTTTTCTATGTTTACTGTGACATATTCATGCAATTAAATGAAAACCAAACCTGGCTGGATAAGTGTTACACCTTTAAACTGACACTTTGATTCAGTTTCACCATTCAGTTTTTTTTTGAGTTCACAACTAAAATCAATTAAGGTGAATCTGATTAACCTAAAGGGAAATTCAGCATGATTTTTCTGACATTTTCTCTGCGTCTNATAACAAAAAGCATAGTTTGCCTAGATACTTCAAATGAACAAAAGGATTTCATAACATCATGTTTACACTCATGAAATATATCCATCCATTTTCTGAACACCCTTGTCCCTCAGTGGGGTCAGGAGGGGTGCTGGTGCCTATCTCCAGCTAACGTTCTGGGCAAGAGGCGGGGTACATCCTGGACAGGTCGCCAGTCTGTCGCAGGGCAACACAGACACACAACCATGCGCACACACACACCTAGGGGCAATTTAGACAGACCAATTAACCTAACAGTCATGTTTTTTGGACTGTGGGAGGAAACTGGAGTACCTGGAGAAAACCCATGCATGCACAGGGAGAACATGCAAACTCCATGCAGAAAGACTGGGGCTGGGAATCGAACCCAGAACCTTCTTGCTGCACGGCAACAGCTCTACCAACTGCGCCACTGTGCAGCCCCTAATGAAGTATATATACAAGCTAATTTTTTTAGCAACTTTGGTTAATAAAGATGAAAAAAATAATCTAAACTGAAATCATTCAAATACATTTATTTTTTCTGGATTTTTTTATTTTTTATTTTTAGCTATGCCAGTGGTTGCATCATTTTCAAGCTAATATATCTGGCTCCAATCTCAGTGCCTAAAAGATTTTTCATTTGCTGCACTTGAGCTTTCAATTAATCACCCGTCGTGTGTCACCTTTTTTTTTTTTTTTTTTGCCGGGGGGGGTTTCAAACTGAAAG
>NW_015116307.1:28395-39947 GCF_001443285.1 Poecilia latipinna
TTTGGTGCCCTTTAAGCTTAAATTAAGACCCCTCCGTTTTTTCCCTTTTTTTTTTTTTTTTTTGCCGAGTGTGGTTTCAAACATAAAGGTAAACGTGAAACGAGCACAGCAGGCTTGGGTGGGAATAACTGGAATGCTGAAGCACATTGTAACTTCTGTGTAAATGTACTGACAGCAGCTTAAACAGCAAGATATTTTTTTTATTTTTAGCTTACACTACAGTTGTCACTGAATTTGAATACCATACATTACAACATACCAATAGTGACAGTTTGCCTGTGGTCGTTTCAACCTAAGCGCATCCTGTTTTTTTTTTTTTTTTTTTTTTTTTTAATGAGTTCTCAAGAATTTTTAACAGTGACCGGCAATATTAATCATTGTACCCCAGTTTTGTGCGTCTGACAGGAAGTGAAAGACAGGCGCTGAAACTTATAGCCAATTAAGAAACATGAAGCCTCCATGCAGACAGTAATGTACCTGTGCACCTTACTCAGCATACAGCCAACACGCCAATAGAAGTTTTATGAAAAAAAAAAAAATGCAATGTCACTCCTACAAAGCTTAATATATCTTATTGTGATTTTATTTCATAAACCCAACACACATTAGCACAAAAGTATGAAGTGAAAGTAAAATAATTCAGGGGTTTTCATAATTTTTTTAAACAAATAAAATTTAAAAGGGATAAAATTGTGCTTAGCATCCATGAAACAATACCTGGGGGAACAACCATTCACTGCAAGTTACACCTTCCTCCATAAGTTTGCTGCGGCTACAGCTGCATGGCTTGTGGCAAATGTCTGCACATTTTCACAAAGACCAGATTTGTGGAGTAAGTGACGAGCAGTTGTGTCAACAGATTCTTCCACCTGAGCTACAGCTCTCTGCTTGCTCCCTCAGAGCTTCCAAGAACCTCTTGCATGCTTTTTCTGATTAAATCCTGTACGTACGGGCGGATGGGCATTTCTTTTTAGGTTTCGCAGTTGCCCTTCGTTGTTTTCATTTTCATAAGGTGGACTGAACTGGTCAAACTGTGCAATATCCCTCTGATGAAAATTTGATCCAAATCGAGTCAAGTCAGGCCAGCATTTATAGGCCACATCGGCTGTTGCATAACAACGCTCTTTTACATGATGCAACAAGAGATTTGCCTGAGTGCACGACGTCGTCGGCGCGTGCAACTAACTGCAAGTTGATAAAGACCGTGTGGGGAAGCTGAGACACACAGTTGGCATGCTGAATGTGAAGGGGATTTTCTTCCTCGTTGAAATGTATTATTATACAAAGAGTGGGATGGGTGATTAGGATGATTTAGACTGGGTGTAGAGTGCGTGGTCTCCAGCTGGCACAGCTCGGGTTCTGCTTCCTTTCGTTTCATCTCTCCCACAAGCTGATTTCTGCGGAGCACACGAGTATGTTTGATGAATTTTTCTGCCAATACAAAAGCAGAGCTGCAGAACCCTTTGCCCAGCGCTGATTTAGATGTAGCGTTCTTCATAAGCGGTTGATGAAGCATTCAGTCACAGCAAACATACACACAGCGTCGTGTACCTCTTGTGTCAGTTTTGAGTTTTCAGTCACATATAAATCTGATGTTTTTTGTTTTTGTCTTCCCAGTCTCGTGAGTTTAGGGGTAAACCTGCTGTATGGGAGGAATTACTGAAACACAGACACAATGAATGTCTTCGTTATTAAAATATTCACAAGAGGAGGTAAAAGCTGTGGGGACACACAGAGTTCCTGTGGAGTCAGAAAAAATATGGAATTTGATTTACATAACTTCCAGACGTGGGGTGACTGTGGCGACAGTGGTAGCAGATCATCCTGCAACCAGTGGGTTTCCGATTTGTGGCACCAGTGCATTGCAGCTTCCGTCAGACAGCGTAGTAGCTTTCCACCATCAGAGTGTGGGAATGGGTGAATGACTGAATGCAGTGTGAAGCATTTTGGAGTCCTCTGGACTGGATGAGTGCTATAAAATACAGGCCATTTACCATGTATAGAACCAGGATGTAAAATATGGATGGCAAAGCTTTATTTCTAGTCCCCCCGCCCCATAAACTACTATGAAAAGTAAGCAATTCATCCATCCGTCCATCATGAACTTGTGTAGTTTTACTCTAAAAACTGGTTATAAATGATGGAAACATTCAGGAAAATATGAAAACTGTGTTGCACCTCACAATTTAGGAGAACTTAATCATATAAAAAAAAAAAATCTTTGATATTGTTTTATGAAAGCTTAAAATAATTTGGTATTAAGCATGTTAAAAGAGCAATACCCTTATCAGGTTGGACCACAGCAGGGATTACATGTTTCTGTGACTTTGAACTAACGTAGAGCTGCAGACTCGATTTGTACAAGTTTAGAGGGAGGACTAAATAGTTTTCTTAGCAAAACATGCTAATTGAACTATAAGCAGCTGCTATGATAATAGACAACTTGCACTTGAATTACCGTGCCATCCTCCATTTAATGTCATATAGATTTAACACACTGCTGTTCTTGTTTACGCCTATGCTTTAATGTGCTTTAATTTTCCTCCAGGAGCACGCCATAAATCTTGAAATAGAAGCCCCGTTGGTGCGCTGATTTATCAAAATCAGCTACAGATTAGAAGCTGTAATAAACACCGCGCTGTGTGACCTCACTGCTGCTGCCAGGCTCCGTTTACCCCACAGTTCTTCGTCTTTTGTGAGATAACAGGCCTGTCTGGGAAAATTTAACATCATTCCAGGCGACCAAGATTCTGCAACCAGAGACTTCCAGGTTCTAGCCCTGGTTTGATAACTCTGGCACCTCTTTTATTTATTTTCCTTCGCCATATCTTTTTTTCCATCCTGAGACCTTGAAGCGTCACGCTGTGTTTCTTAAATGGAGCATCTGACCTCACCAGCAGGAGTCATTTTATTTCTGTCTCTGCGCCACCATGCCTAGAGTCTGCGGTGCATGTGGGGGTGCTCAACAGGTCGTGCATGACTGCCCCCTCATCTTCAAACCACATGGAGACATTTCCTTAGATTTCTAACATGCTCTGCCTGGTCAAACTGCAGTGATGTGTTTCTACAATGTTGAGCTGCTCCATTCTGACCAAGTCACAGGTAGAGATTGGAGAAGGATTAGAGGAGTACTGTAGTTTCATATTGTTGTTTTCTTCATACTATCAACAATTGTATATATGGACTAGGCTAGGTAACTGCAGTAGGACTAGTTGTAGCACTCATCAAAGTTACGCTGGACTGTTAACTTCTTAAGGGAGTTGATTGAGCTGGTTTTAACATCCAATAATTTTCAGTCAGCAACTGCATCAACTGACAGTAATTCTTGAGTTTTTGAGTTTCAATGCAAAAATTGGGATACTCTTGCAAATAAAACCAAAACTTGGAATAGCTCACAGTCGTATGCATTCTTTGTTCTGACGGTCTGTTTGACACATTGCAGGGTGGATGACTGCAAGCACAAGCAGCCACTGAGCGCTGCTAAAAATGCCAGGATGTTACACGGTTTTACTGTGGTTTGCACAGCAAGCTTCTAACTTTAGCTTGCTCTCAGTTACAGTGAAAAAAAAAAACAACAACTTTTTTTTGCTGAACCAGTAGTGCCTTGCTAAGTTTGCCACAACCACAAAGCACAGGAAAACAACAAATTACAAAAAGATCTCTTCCTGCAGTCCAGCATTTACAGTGAGTAAATTCAAGAGAAAGCCACAGAGCAAAAGGTTGCGGTCTGTATTTAGGAAGGCTTTGAAAATCAATGCTGCTATGTCAAACAGCCACTGCTTTATTTGATTGTAAGTGGTTAACGGTGAGACAGAGGCCATCATTTGTAAATGTCAACCATCTTTATTGCACCTTGCAAAAGTTTTCGTACCAGCTGAACTTACCACATTTTCGTAACGACTGTTATCGTGGCAGACAAACAGAAAGTAGCAGCGCATAATTATGAACCGGAATAAAATTGTGCAAGTCTGTCAAAGCCTTTGTGAATAAAAATATGCAAAGTACAGCGCGGATTCATATTCCGCAACCTTAAATCGAAAACATTTTTACGCTGCAATTAGAGCTGTAGGCTTTGGGGATTTGTCTTGAAAACATTTGCTCATCCACAGACTGAAAAATTGCGAAAGAGTCAAAGGGGATGAATCCTTTCGTGAGGTATTGTTGGATTTTTTTCATTGACCTGTTTTGCAGTCCAAAATGATGCATGTCAGTGTAATTGGTGATGCTAAATTGACTGCTTGTTTGTCTTGCATGTCCTTGTGATGGATTGGCCATCTGCCCAGGCTCTATCATGCCTTTTGTCCTTTGGCAGCTAGCAGAGGCTCCTGTCCCCTCGCAACCTTGAGGAGGACAAAGTGGGTTTAAATGGATGAATGACAGCCACACTATCAAACTTGAACGTGGGCTTTTTCATTATTGGATGTTTTGGAAGCATTCTTTATGAAAAGAAGCAGTTTGGAGACATGGCATTAGGCTTCCAAATGTCAGGAAGAAAAGAATTGTAATTATTTTCCAAAACCTTTACAGACTTGATAGTTCAATAAGAGTAAAATCTGGATAAAACAATGAAGATTTTTTTATTTGCGCACGATTCATTGATTTCAATTTAAGTCAGGAGTTTGTGTTCTTAATGCACTACAACAGATTGCATTCCAGCTCTTGGCCATGCTTGCTTCTGTGTCTGTAAGCTCTTAAAGATCTCTTAAAGATGCCATCTACACCTTCACACCTGTCATCAGTCGTCGTTTTACTGCATACATTTTCACTCTTTTTTTATTTTTTCCGTTTAGCTAAGTGACAGCAGGTTCTGGTTTTAGACCGAATGAAAGCCGGAGACAATATCTGGCTGCTCTCGGTTTTCCGCATGACGAGTAGGAGTTGGACTTTGAAGGAAGTGGTGCGTGCCGAGCATCCGGTGATGGATGGATCCTCCAGTGAAGTTAACATTATTTATGTCTGGTGAGAGCGCTGGATCACTGGTCGGGATTTATGTTGCTGTGGATGAGCGACCACTCTAGAACGTGTTGTCTGTACAAAGTAACAGATCGGGCTGTTTGTCACTGAGACTGATGAGCTTCCAGTGATTAAGCTACCGCACTGACAAACATTCGTCAGCTTTATCGGGTGAGTGACTTGCTACCAGTTTTTTTATTTAGGTGGCAACTTACATATTTATCTTTTTTTTTTCCTGTAAAAGCAGGTGAACTGAATTTTCCAACCCAGATTTCTACTGAAGCTTTGGTTTCATGTATTGAAAATGCAAAGCATCCATTATCTATAGCCACAGATTGATTCCAGCATGGAGAATAAATTGTGATGAAAATGAGAGGCGTTTTAAAGCCAAATAAGCACGAATTATATCTTACAACGTAACAACACAACCTGGAACATTTTAGAGGAAACTAGAGAAATCAGTAAAACAATAGTATGGAATTTGCATGCACTGCTCGGCCTTTGAGTTGCTGAGTAAGAGGGGTAAATCTCACACACCGCAGTGCCAAGGTTTGGGGTCATTGCTTATGCTAATGATGCATGCAAAACCAAACTGTTTTTTCTTCCCTTACCATCTGTGCCCAGTTGTGTCTCATGTATGCAACTTGGCATCTTAGCACAGGCCCCGTCTGTTTGTAGTTTGATTTATAGCACTGAACATTTGGATTGGCTGAGATTTTCACAATAAGGATGTAGCAATATAAAAATCCCGTTTCATGCTGTGTGAAAATTCATCCCAACTATCAATACTGACACGGTGTTGGTAACCCATATGTGTGCGAGGACTTTGGCAAACGTAGAGGACTGTGGCAAATGATACACGTTTTACGTGTGTGGGGTCGGTTGGACCCCATTTCTACATACAAGTGTTAAGAAAATAAAGAAAAAGGAGCCTATTATAAGCTGAAGGTAATTCATTGAGATTTGAGCAAGTTGGAAAAAGTGGATTTACAGTTTTTTTGAAGGGAGCTGGTGTTTGGAGAGGTGTTCAAAAGACTGGCTCGTTCTTACATCGCTTTTAAGAAGCCAGTCTGGACTAACTAAGAGAAATTATAGCGTAAAATATTTTCAATGTGAATCATTCAAACGTCATCGTTTCACCATTTTCATCTTTTAGTAAGATGTCTTGGTTTGTTCGATCTAAAATATCGATAAGAATTTCATTTTACACATGTGGACTATTTTTCTGGCTAAACATTTAAAATTGTGTCTCGATTCTGCCGTGAATTAGGTTTTTTTGGTAACCATTAACACGCCACATCACAATGTAGATGATGCTGGGGTTGTCCCTTCAGGCAAAGGACAAATCGAGATTTACCCCAATATGGCTGCTCACTAGCCACTCATGTAAAGCTAACATGAACATCTCAGATGCCAGTGGTATTTATGTATCAAATAAATACAACTCAGATGATGGCAATGATATTTACATATCAAATAAGTACTGTGTAGACTGCTGTGCTCCTCCTCTTGTGTTTCAGTCAAATCTGGCCACAGTGTCTCAGCCATATTTAAACATTGACTAGGCCACTTCAAAGCCTTCATAAAAGATGTTTGGACTCTGTGTGAATCATTGTGTCCTTGTTTACATTTACCTTTTTTCTTACAATGAGGTCACTTATATATGACTTTTAAATTATTTTTGTCTCAGCGATAAACCAGAACTGACCAATGATTTGAAAAATGAAAAAAAAAAAAACAACTGTAATGTAAATCAGCACTAAAACTAAATGACAGTTCATGTGTCTGCGTTTAGAAGAATTCAAAAGACGAGAGGTAGCTCACCCATAAATGGCCATGTTTATGTGTGGCTTTTTCTGCATCTCCTTTCCACATGTCACGCTAATGGGCCATAGCACCAATCTGCGGGAGCCAAAACAATCCACAACTCCGCAGAGATTTGTGTTCATATTCCAATTACCTCTAGCTTCTCTTTTTAAATAAGCAATCATTCACTAGCACATTTGTTTATCGCAGCTATATGTGCTTTGTTGCATAACCCACAAACCTCACAGAATGACAGCTAGTTATTCTCCCACCTGACCGGGTCAGCCGTTTTTTTTTATTTTTTTTTTTTATCACCGTACAAGTCGTGCAGCTTAACATGTTTTTGGGAGTATAAGCAGCAGCCAGCCTGAGGCAGCTGTTTACTTGGCTGCAGGAGCGACTAATATCAGAGGTCAGCATTTCCTTCTGTTTCAAGCAAATGTCCAGCTCAGGTGTCACATGCATACTGGAGAGCTGTTTACATTTTTTTTTTTTTTTACCGGCAGCAAGAAGACCCACTAAAAGGCCTGGCTGGGGTCACGACGAGTTTGTAGGAATGTTATTTCCAATCCCGGGTCTATCATTTTGTGGGATTATCCCTGCCTGGTTAATTTGAAGCCGGAGTTTCATATCTGTTCAGGCAGCTGCTACCAATATGAGCCACTGGCCTAGCAGAGAAATGGTTATGCTTTGTGAGATGGATGTGTTATTGTGGGAAATCTCTCAACCTTCCTCCATTTATCAGGATTTGGCCAAGCAGGTAGTTTTTATGTCCTGTAATCCACTTCCTAGAGGGAACAGAAGAACATTTATTATTTTGATTTACCTGCAACTTAAATTAGAATGTAAGTAGTAATCCACCTGCTAGAGGTGGAACATATTGGCAACCTTGGAAATGAGAAATGTGAGCAAAAAAACAACAACAAAAACAACCCAAACATTTTTTTCTCACCTTTAATTTTCAGAATTAACTGATCTGCCTGTCTGTTCAGCCTGGGGAATTGGTCTAAAGCTTCATTATCGGGAAGACTTGTATAATGCACCAGAAGGAAGATAAAGCTCAAAATCCTATGAATTGCGAATCCGAAGGCCAAGTTAATATTATGGATCCGCTGGGAGGCTCTCTGTGTAGCCTTCCCAAAACTGTATTCATCAGACCTGCTCCCGGGTGGAGAAATAGGAAGACAGCTGACACGGTTATGGCCTGCGTTTATCTAATTCACACATTTTCTTGGCAGTCCGGAGCTAATGCTTGGTCTATGCACATTTTCCTATCTGGCAGGTGGCTCAGCCCGGTTGGACAAGAGTGTTGACAAGGTGTGAAAGTCTACTGCATAGGATATAGACACAGGAGGATTTAGAGATGAAACAAGAAACAGGTCTGCACATACCACCACCTTTAGTTCTTCTTTTCATAACCATAAAAAAGGAGAAGTGTAGTTTTAAAAAGACGGGGGAGGAAGACGCTTCATATATTGTTGTGAAAACCTTAATTTGATTAAGAAAAACATTGTTTTCGTGTAATACATCAATTTTCTGTAGAGATGTGGAATCTCCTAAATCGAAAGACGCTACCTCTATCTTCAACCCTGATCTTAATATTTTGGTTTTGTATTGCACTAAACTACAATACTTCAATACCTGATTCATCCATTATGAAATTAAGTATTGTTGTGACTCAGCATCCAAGTATCTTCTAAGAGTTGTTGTATATGGTGATGCCGTCGGCAATAAATATGCCCAGTAGCGGTCAGTATTGCAACAAGTTCGAAAAGGCCTCTACGACTGTCTCATGACTCTCACAACACACTAACACCCCATCTAGAGCAGTCACTGGCCAAAAGTGGGGGATGAACCGTGGACAGGCCATCAGTCAATCACAGGACAAAACAGAAACACATAAAACAAACAGTCATGCACGCACACACTCTTAACCTAAGAGCGATTTAGAGAAATCAGTTGACCTAACAGTAATCTTTTCGGACTAGGTGAGAAAGCCAGAGTACCCAGACAAAACCCAATGGAGGCACAATTAGAACATGCAAAGTCCAAGAAGTAAGACCCGAGTCTGAAATTAAAATCCATGCTCTTCTTGTTGCAGGCGAATAGTGCCGACAGCTTCGAGTGAGCTTGTTTCACAGCTCCAACAAAAAGTAGTTCTTTGTGCATTCATCATGCTGCTTAAAATACGGTTGAAACAATTGTGTGTAGGCTATGGCCTCAGTCACCATTTAGGCTACGTTTATAACTGTGGCCACCATCAAAGCAGCACAAAAACGCCAGCCCTCTTTTACAGAACTCTCCTTCTGTTTAAACATGTCCTCATTCATAAATCAAGGTTAACATCTGTGCTGTTGTTTCGGTTACTGCCTGTATGATGGCGATAAAACTTATATGTGTGACAGACTACATTATGCGACAGCTTCAGTCCTCTGACCATCAGTGCTGGAGCTGCAAATTTGCCTGAACATTCCCACTCAGTAATAGTAGCACTGGAGTGGAAAAAAAAAAAAAAAAAACATCTTATATTATAAATATGTTAGTTTTGAAGGTTAGGCTATGAACCTTTATGATTTAAAACAAGGAGAGAAATATATAGCATACCTACAGAGACTGCCTTCACCTGTGCCTTCATACGCACAGCATTTGTTGAGCTCTCACCTTGAAGTAAACATGTTGTGGCACTTTTCTGGATACAATATAAAAGTTTTGCGACCTGAAAAACCCAGAGTACATCTTTTGTGTGGCGCAATAGTCCTGCCAAAGAAGAATGACAAAACAAGTAAAAGTAAAGTTTGTTGATTTTTGTTTTTCTTCCTCCTCTGCCTCCTCGTCCTGTGCTTTTATTAGGCCAAGTGTGTGCTGGCTGATTTGAGCTGGAAATGGCAATCGCCAGGAAAAAGCAACGCTAGAGAGTTTTAAAATGGCCGATCTGGAATCACTTCTGTTTGCTTTAGGAAATCATTACAACCCCGATTTACAGTGAGGCTTCTATCATGCAACGCAGTATTGTCAACTTTGCTAGTATTATAATTAATGACTGCTCACAGGAACAATGCTGAGGAAAAAAAAAAGTTTAACAGTTTTAATGTTTTTGTATATTTCGGTTTTTGAAAGCAAATCGAAATTGGTCAACAACAGTTTGGGTCACTAAACAATTTGAAACTGGATATAAAACTCTGATCAGTGCATTTTTATTTTTTTCTGCTTTCCCTATCATTCAGTTTATGCTTATAGAACGCAAACGTCTTCTGTGCTAGGCCTTTCACGCTGTAGCCCATTACCAAAATCAATAATTTAAATGGTGGCCATTGTTTTTCCGCACTTTTTAACGACAGCGTCATAAGCACTTATTGACCTCAGGGGGAGACTGCTGGTGAAATTAAGACGATGAATAAAATATAAGAAGGAGAAAAGTGCTGAACTGGGATGCTGCCTGCGATCTCGGCTAAGCAGCAGTAATGAATTGAGGAGCATAGGCTCCTCAGTTACCCATCACCCCTCTGTGTTATAATTTGACCCCTTATGGTTTTGGTTAAGCCAAGGGCAGATCTTCTGGTCTCCACATATATGGGTTTTGCTGGTGTCCTCCTTTGCTTTTTGGGGGTGATAGTCTAATATTGTTTAGCCAATTGCACATGTTATCTGGATAAGAGAGACGGATGACTTTCGCTACGGTAATTTCTAACTCACAATGAATTTTTATCCCCTCCTTTTTTTCTGTGATTGTGATTTACATGATTGAATTAATGCTGGAGAGCCTGAGGGTCTGCAGAGGGTCTAAGTAGTACATTTGACAGGTCAGAGCATCTTCTCGCTATAAAACACTGGTTTCTTTGTGGTGTATTGTACATATATAGCCCAGTGCAGCCTCCTTTCCAGATGCTCTCTTTTCTTGTCGAGTTATGCAGGCAATTAATTTCCTCTTTCACTGCCCTATTTCTTCTCGTTTCATTTACGTGCTGCAATGTTGCCTTTTCCAATTGATTTCCCTAATTTAATGAATGCTACTTGGTTAATGGTCATAACCACAGATGCACCAATCAGGGTGTTCCTGATATTGTTGAGGTCTGAACAAATGATATCGATTTTAACTAGTTTTGTTTTTTTGTTTTTTTACTTCTAAATAATAAAGGTGGTAGTTTTGAGTGCAACAGAAACTGAAGAGCATATGTTCGCACAGAACTGTAAAAACTGATCAGGGCTGATCTGATGTTCTGTGCATTCACTTGTGCATCTACAGTTACAACTCATTGAATTAGTTAAGTCATTGAATTAGTTTCCCTTAAACAAGAAACTGCCGGAAACCTGACACTCTTCATCACCCTGAACATGACATTTCCACAGTGAAGCAGCGGAGGAGGTGTCATGCGGTGGGGAACGTCTTTTTTTTTCCAGCAGAAAATGGGAAGCTGGCCAGACTTGGAAAATACCTGAATAAGACAACAACCTCAAACGTCAAACCATGGTTATTATGAAATGATTTAAATTGTTGCTTATTGAATACATGGCAGGTGAAACTCCAGACCTTAATCTTACTCAGCCTTTGTTGCAACACTTAATATTACTTTTTATGGGATGCTCTACTTTTAGTCTGACTGAGCTTCAGGTATTTTACAAAAGTGGATGGAGACAAAATTTTAGTCAGTATATGTGGCTGGAATTGATATACGCCAAAGAACTGCAGCTGAAATCCCAGTAAATGGTGGTTCCACAAAGAATTTATTTAAATAAGCCTAAGCTGAATATTTTTATTTGAATAACTGTTTGAAAGATTGTGTATCCTTTTTCGT
>NW_015116308.1:0-1007 GCF_001443285.1 Poecilia latipinna
TAATGAACCATTTTGCAAAGCAAAGTGTTGGAAAGGTTCATTGCTTCATGAGGCTTCATTTGCTCATCACTACTCGGCACACAGACAGCCCAACACGGAAGCGCGGCGTGCGACGTGTCAACAGCAAACAACAAGTGTCAGTCCGCAGCTCACCTCAGCTTTTATACCGAGCGCCCTCTGGCACTATTGGCTCACTTGCAATCACCCTGCCAGCAGGTGCAGCCTCCACCTTCTTCCTGCCATATTGAGTTGAGCAGAGTTCCTGCCGTGGAAAAACATTTTTTTTCTGTGGACACACGCTTGAGAACCGGTGTTCTGACTATCTGTGCTACCCCATCAGATTTTCCTACCGTAGCACGGATAAATATGTCTGTCGGTGTTACCCGTCTAAAACTTCTACCGTCATGTTTACAAACCAAAAACTAGCGGGTTGTGTGTTAATGTTAAATATTATCATTGGATAACATTATTTGAGTAACGAGACCGAAGCTTAGGAGTTATGCTTAGCTTAGCATTGGAACAATTTATACACGACAAAACCACAAAAATATCACCTTCATCAGAATACCCTGTCAGTTTAAAATGAAGCTGCATGCACTAATCTTTTTATTAGAATATCATACCTTTTAAAAAAATATGTTAATTACAAAGGTGTTTGTAAGAATAAAGCATTATCAGACAGGTGAAACAGTTATTTATTGGAATTAAATTAAAGAGACATCTGCAAAAACAGATCACCACAAACTCTTTTTTGCGTATTAATATGTTGTATGACAGACTTTATCAAATGCAGCGCAGCCACAATGTGTCCACCAAACTGCGCAAGTCACTGTGCACCTGAAATGATAGGATATGATTAACATATAGTAATATTACATTGCTGTTACACAGCTTCAATATCTCACATAATATCTACCAACATGCTATTTACCACAATAAGTATATGAATGTGGTTTTGCGGTTTTTTTTATTGAGGACGACAGTTACCAGACAAGATATGAGAGCAA
>NW_015116308.1:6777-15327 GCF_001443285.1 Poecilia latipinna
TTTCTAATTAGAAACAGGTTCCAGGATTTGCAGCCTTAAATCAATAATTTGTGCAAAAATAAAGTTGCCCCCAATGTTAAGCTTTAGCCACCAATGGTTATCTTTCAGTCTGATGTTTAACACTCAGTGTTTAATGGCATCCGGAATGTTTAACTTTATCTCCAATGTTTAGCATTTAATATCCAGGATTTTTAACGTTTAACTTTAAATTCTAATGAACATTTAACACTGGAACTGGAAGACATTTACATTATCCTAAATAAATAAACAGAAACTACAAATTAAAAGGAATTATGAAGTTTCTGGTCTCAACTAAACTTTTTTTTTAAAGAACAATTTTGCTTACAAAGCACCAGACTGAAGACTGTATTCATCCAGTTTTTGGTAGAAACAGAAACAAATCATGCAAATGGAAATTGAGGATGGGAAGGTGACAAAAGGGCAGATGCAGGTTTCAAGTCAAACCTTTTAATGACTGAAGAAGACTCAAGACACTCCTCAACTTGATTGTAGTATATCCATAATCGATGAAGTGCTAGCTCCAGATGCCATTATAACTCCTAAGATGTTTCCGGGACGTCAGAAACCAAACAAAAGGCCACGGAGAGGCCATGGTCAGGTCTCTCCTTGTGTGCTGCTCTGTTTAAAAATGGCTTCACTAATGTCATTGGTGGAAAAAGACAAACAACTTAGGGTAAGGTATAAATTAATTACCAAATAACCAATGCAGCGATTTCAAACATAGCACTCCTGCAGCCTACTTGCCTCACTGCGGCCTCAAGTACAAGGCGCCAAACGTGGCCTCGATGAACACTGACACGATTTTAACCAGATCCACAAAAGTATCAGTCATAAGGCTTGGTGTCCACTCGGATTCCGCCTTGTCTTGGGAGATTAGAAGATACAATTTTTAATCCAGGCTCCCAAAGTTCAAAAATGTCAGACTGACAGTTTCTGATAACTTCTTTTCTGGCAGTTATGGCCCAATGTTGTTTGTAGGTTGTTTGTTTGTATCATCTTTTTTTAAACACTCACATAGAAGCTGCGACATATACTATCCAGCACGGCGCGTGTGTGTCAAGCTCATTAATAACAATTATGGTGGCATTCGACACTGTTGCAAGATTTGACATTTTCCTTTCCAGTCCAAACACAGGGTGAAATTAAACCTATAAAACCTGCCCAACCGCAAAGAAACAATACACATATAAACCTCTAATAAAACTCACGTTAATAGCACTATATGTTTTATTCATAATCTATTCCTAATATATTCTTAGAATAATTTAGAGAAACAGAAACCTTTTAAAACAAAAACATAAAATGATTCCACCGAGTCTTCATTTCCAGTAAAGACTTGTGCCTGTCTCGCTATGTTGAAGTCTTTTTTTCTGGCAGTTATGGCCCAATGTTGTTTGTAGGTAAAGTCTGACCACAAAGACTAATGTGTAGTAAACTGATAGACTGGATGTTACTTACTGGTGATGGCAAAAATAACATTTACACAGGGAAAACTTTGGAAATAATGAATGCTACTGTTTATTTAAATATATAACTATTTTTCACTAAACATATGTTTCAGTATTATGGTAACTTAAATTCTACCTTCCCTTCCCACCCCCAGCTGTCATTGATCACGTTCACAAACTCAGGTGAATCATCTTAAGTTTGCAAGCTACTTTGAACGGCTCACTTCAAAGTAGTGAGCCGTGTAGTAGTGAAATAAGAAGTGCTGCACACTTCTTATTTCAGTGTGCAGCCACAAGAGTGCAGCAATGTGTCAATTCAAACTCACACTGCGTAGGATTGTCATGTTAACAGAAACTCTGATTTGCTTAATCCTTCAAACACATGAATTGGCCAATATCCCATTTGTAGTCCACAGGGTTAAATATTTGGTTGGCTCACCCTTTACGGCCTTCACTCCTCTGGGAAGGTTTTCTTGAAGGTTAAGAAGTGTGTCCATTCCTCCACAAGAGCATTTCTGAGATCAGATTCTGATATTAGATGAGAATGTGAGGCTCATAGTCTGTGATTTAATTAATCCTAAAGGTGTTCTATCAGGTGGAAGTCAGGACATGTGCTGGCTGCAGTTCTTCTGCATGAAGCTCTCAGATTGCTGTCTTTATTAACCTTTTTTTGTTCACTGGTATGCAGTCATGTTGCAACAGGAGGGGGTTATCTCCAAACTGTTCCCACAAAGCATTAATGTCTTGGTATACTGAAGCATTAGGAGTTATTTACACACTGGAACTAAGGAATTGAAGCCAACACTCCAAAAAAAGTTGGGCTGTCACTGTAATATCACATTCCCAGGATCCCTGGTATCCATGGTGCTCATGGAAAACACCTACTCACAAATACTAGCTGAAATCTGAAAACATTTGAGACCCTCTCTAAAAATGTGTATCACTGCCTATCTCAATATTGCAAACATAGTTAACTATGGAAACAGAGGAAACTGTCTTGGCACTACAGTGACTGAATTGCAAATGTCAAGTAGCATTACACCAACATACTTCAGCTTCTCAAGCTATGTGTTTTCTTAAAATATATCTCAAATATGCGCTACGAACACAATCTACAACTTTTCCTCAAACAAGTAAATCTGTGAATATTAAGCCATGAATATTTGAGGACAAATTTTTCAGGAGGCGTCTTATTATGGTACCTCTGGAATTAAACTGAGCTCCTGAGAATGACCAATTTGATGAAATGCTTATAACATTCCAAATGTAAGCCATTATTTATCTTCTGTTAGTTTGTGATTTAAATGTATTTTTATTTAACCAAGAAGTTTGTTTCTGATTAATTTGACAAGATTCTATTTGGGACTATGGCAGGTTTTACTGCTTTAAACCTGTCAGAGTGGATGAGAGTGGAGGTGCCCAATTTAATACATCCACGTGACAAATAGAAGGAGTTGGAACTCCAATGATTTAAAGGAGTGAAACAATACTTTTGGCCATAAAAGGCATCATGTAATGGAATACATGAGTCCAAAAGCCCAATGGATGCTAACTGGGTTCCCCACCCAGCTTACCCACATTTTTGTGATATAACAGAGACATGATGTTTTCATTTTGTCTAAATCAGTTTTCTTGTGTTTAAGTTGGAATGAAGTGATGCTTTTTTAACCTTTGAAGAACTGTTAAAATAAGTTTTTGTAGGACATGTTGTGCAATTTTTTAATCCATGAATGAGAAAAGGGTCAAAACATGCAAATATTATTCTGGGCCAAATGTTAAAATAATACTTGTGCATTGAAAATAAACAGAAAACTCATCCAAGTCCCACTGAGTAATGTGGGAGGCCAGAATGTTCACTGGGTACATAAAGTAAAATGGAACTAAACAAATGGTTAGGTTTACGTCCAGTCTGAGCATGAGTGATTCAGCTGTTGAATGAGATGCTTCTGACGACATAAGTTGAGTCAGATTTTATACTTCCCTTAAATCGTACATGACAGCATGATGAGCTTTGACTACTTTTCTAGGAAACTGATACTCTCAAAATAAGGACATTTTCCCACAAGATATCAGATTTCACTGAGCATAAATCTTGTGTTTTTCTGACCAAAGAGGAGTGAGTTCAGAGTTAACCATCCCTGAGGCCTCAGTCAGCTCCCTCAGGAATGCACTCGGCTGAGCACAGCACAGATCAGTTTACTGCTGATTTTCTTATTTACTCCATCTACACGCTACATGTGTATGAACTAATAAATCTGTGCTGGTAAAACTCATGATGTGTTGGTCAGGCATGCAAAGAGCAAAAACATCTGCTTGGTTACAACAACACTAGCAGATTCATCAGCTTTAAACTACAGCAGCCTTTCACTCAACATTCTTATTAAATGACTTACACATGGTGCCAAAAGATTTCAGGCACCTAGGTTTTCTTGCCAAGTGTGAAAGAAACACTTCTTTCACACTTGGCAAGAAAGAAAATGATCCTACCCTACACTGTAAAATCCCACAGCTACCCTGACGTACAAAAATGAGCTAAAATAAAAATGTAAGCAAAAAATATTACAAGTTTTGAGAACAAAAGACATGAAATTCTGCTTTCATCTGAAAATGTGTGCTCTTGGATTATAGCAGAAAAATTCCCCTATGGCTAGGAAGCTTGCAAATGTAAATACTGCTAAATGTGTCAGGGGTAAGATCAAATTTGTAATGGTATGATCTAAATAACACATTTTTGAGGAACACCTAGAATATGAAATTATAACTTTTGTTAAAAAGATGTAGCAAAAGAACCCTCACTGAGTCATTTTGACCCACTTATCTGGCTAAGGGCTAATGTGAACAAAATTAACAAATTCTCTGGAACTAAAGTGGTTTATGGTGAGTCTGATCTGGGTCAGGCCACAAAGCTTCTCGGTTGTCAAGGCAACGTGAGCTTAAGCTGTTTGTTTCTTATAAAAGAACCACTGATGAGAAAAATAGCTTGTTTTAATTTCCAGACCACAATCCCTTTTCAGAGTACATACCATTCCAGTGTGTTACTCACTGCTTTGTCATCTCTTAGTCCTCTTCAGACATAAAAATGACTGAAACTCAAGTTTCCCAATTTTCAAATGAATGCGTACACTTAGTCATAAGGCATTCATGCTCGTCAAGACAGGCTTTTAGGGAGGAATTCAGACTGAGCCCCATATGGGCAAACATGTGGAAAAAATCAGCATACAGCAGGCGGACCCTGAATGTTCCCCTCGCTCCACCTCACTGCAGCTCCCACGCTCTCTGCCCTGCTACATAGAAACAGTCTGAGCCGCTGAAAACCAGACGAGCTTCTTTTCAGCTCAGGTAGTTAATGAAGGACCACAGATTGCCTTGGAACGGATTCTAGTGTGTTAACATGGCATGTATAAAAACTCTGCTGTGTGTGGGAGCATGTATGACTGCTTGGAGCATGACCACAGGTAAGTCATGAGATCATTTTTTTCTTCTGTTCTGGTACAAGTCATCTGCATCAGCCTCTCTTTGAAAACTCCACACAGTGCACTTAGAAATGGTACTGTCATGTTTATGGTTTACTTCTGTTGGATACCATGCCATTATCGAGTATAACTAGTCTATTGCTCTGTTAGAGAGAAATTCAATCGCCTACAAACAACCTATGTAATTTAACACTGATGGACATTTTATATACATAGTTAGTTGGGAATTGTCTGAATGTTTATTGACTTGCTAGTGTATCCCTGTGAATAAACAGCCTTCTTAGAAACCCACCGGTCAGAGTTTATATGATTTAGTTTATCTTCAGGAACTGTTTAACTTCACTCCTTTCTGGTGTTCCACCTCATATCCGATTCAGGATAAAAAGTTCATGTTTACTCTGGCTGTTTAAAGAATACCAAGGAACTTAACATTTTCAGCATGTGATACCTTGCTTATTATTGAGCCTTTTCACTGATTCACATGTGGAGACAGTAAATTCTGATAAAAGCTTTACTTTTAGCAGAAATGAAACACTATGGTCAGCACTTATCAGTCTGTTTTACTGATCTGTAACAGATTATAACTCTGTGGGTGGAGATATTGATAAATGGCTTGTACTTGTGCTTTATCAAGACCAGAGGACCCCACACTTCCTTCAGTCAGTCACCCAATCACACAAAGATTCACACACTCAGTCTAACAGAGCCTGACAGACTGACTGAGGAGTGTATGACTGATAGAGAGTGACACATTTGGCCAAGGACACAATGACAGAAGTGGAAAGAGCAGGGATGGAACTGGGAACCTGTCGATTGCAGGACAAACTCCTACCACTGTCGCCACATCGTAACGCTAGTATCAGAATTAAAGATGCAGTATAAAAAATATCTTTTATACATTTGCTAAAACTATAACCAGGTTGTGTCAGTATAATATGACACAGATAATCTGTAAAAAAAAAATTAAGCTCCTCTGCCTTCTCCCTATCGACCTGCCATAAAATACACAGCTCCATCAGAAACAACCAGTCAGATCCATTGGGTTGAAGGGTTTACATTGCAGCTGAATTTTTCTATTGGTTGCCACGGTGGTTATATACTTAGTTAGTTGATATTAGGTTGGGAATTGTCTGAATGTTTATTGACTTGCTAGTGTATCCCTGTGAATAAACAGCCTTCTTAGAAACCCACCGGTCAGAGTTTATATGATTTAGTTTATCTTCAGGAACTGTTTAACTTCGCTCCTTTCTGGTGTTCCAGCCTGGAAGATGTCTACATCACAGCCCACATTAAAGTATAAAATCATCTCAACTCAGACATACACCCCTATGGTGAGGTGGGAGTTGGAATGGTGAGAATTGATCAGTAGTGTTTCTCAGCTTTGCACATATGATTTCTTTGCAATGTGGACATGGAGAGGAATGGGTCTCCTCTGCTCTGACTGCAGGGCAACTGTGTGAGACTGATTGCAGTGTTTAGGAAGTGGGAGGGGATCATGGCAGCTATAACTGCTTGCTCACTAAGGATAGTTACTGCAGAGTTTTTGTTGCCAGAGTCTCCAGTAACACAAAATAAAGCCGCTAGATTTGTTTCTCACCGCTTTTTGAAATAAGGAAAGGTCCTACAGGGTTTTGAAAAGTCACTAAGTTTGCAAGAGTGCTTCCCTTATCCTGACCACAGCCCTGTGTGAACCCCTCCTACTGGGTAATGCCAGTCAGTGGTGGTTCTCAAATGAATGGCACCCTTGGAAAGCTCCTCCTCCCTCTATTCAACCAATTAAAATGTAAGAAAGTATCTGAGAATTTTCTAATGCTGCCCTGGGTAATTGCCCAACTAGCCTACATTAAAAACCACAAGTGGTGCCAAAAAAAGTTAAAAATTAACCAACATGGAGCTGAAATATAGAATTAATGTTTTACTTAAATAAAAACACAGGAGACTAAAGGTAAATACTGGATATTTATGTGTAATTAGACAGAGATAGTGCATTTTATGGTATTTTTACTTCACCTTTGATGACACTGCATCTTCATGAACATAAAATTGTTGAACAGCATCTCTGATCTCATGTGAATGTTTTTAGACTGCCAAGTGAACAGAACCTGTTTTTTTTAGCAAGAAAAGGCAAAACTTGGACCATTATTCATTTGTTCCATTAATTGTCCATTAAATTTATAAATGGTCGTGAATGTATGTTTAATGAAAGTGTATCAAGCATAGCGTGTTGAGTATTTTACTCTCAAACAGAAGAAAATAAGGAAGGAAGATCATATAATCACAAGAAGTAAAGCCACATATCATAATGATAAACTTTCAGTGAAAGGAGTAGAAAATGCTTTCATTCTAAAGAGACAAATGTTTTCTGTTCATATTCCCAGGTGACACTTCTGTTCCCAAAGCACAGAATGTTCATTGGACATCTCTAGATTTTCAAACTATTCTCAAATGGACTGTTGAAGAGTCTGAGCATACATATACCGTCTTGTACTCTGAAAAGTAAGTGCAGACACATTTTCTTTATTCTGCCTTTAATGATCAGTTGTTGCCTCTTAGACTTAGGTAAAACAGGGCAGAGTCACATGACTTGGAATCTAAATTCCATGACTTGAGGCACAAAATTGTGACTTCAGACTTAACTTGATTGACAACATTTTTTATACCAATGACTTAAGATTTCAATTGAACGTGAAATACTTTACTTGAGAAGACTTGAGATCTTAAACCAAGTAGAAAGTTTGTTTTCTGACTGGTTTCATGGGTATGCCTGGCCCATAACAATTAAACTGTTCCAGGTGAATGGTCCAGCCCACCGCATGATCCTGGCCATTTCTCAGCAATTCCACCTCTTGTGCACTGCTTCTACTGTCCTGTTTATCTGCTTTCATTCTGCATCCTACAAAGAAAGCAAAGATGATGATGGTGCTGGAGATGTCTGTTCATCCAGAGCTATCCAAGAGGTTTGGGAAAAGTTGGGAAAGAAAAAAAGATGACTTGTGCACAGGGTCATCCAAATATCCCATAGATTACAGCAGTACCATTCTATACAATAGTGTTAATGCATTTTCAGTAAGACTTTAATTGCAGACAGAAGAATGTTCCTCCAGACCTGTTGGTAGTTTCAAGCTGGTGACTGTTGAAACTACCAACTGTCACCAGCACAGCGTTAGTACTGCCAGGTGGCGGCACTGGTTTGGCTGGTCCACGTTAGCTCAGACTGTGGGGTGAACTTGATCTGGTGCAAACCAGTGACAACGTCTGTTTGACCACAGTTTCTTTGCTCAGCTCCGGGGCTCCAGTAAGCATGGGGAGCAGTGACAGGTGGGCAGAAATGTCAGCTCAGCAACTGAAATAGAGACAGCGCCGTCTCTGCAGAGTTTTAAATAGGCCGGGACCAAGGCTGTACTTTTTTTTGTATGTACTCTGGATCCAGGGTTACTTCAAAGTTGCTGTGCATCACTTTGCCAGCAAAGACAGAGGTCTCACACGCTTACCTATGTCTCACCATTTCATTCCCCTTCCTTCAGAACGTCCATTAGGAAGATATAACAGTGATTCTTGAGAATAGGGACAAAATGGGTTTTAATTTTCCCATAATTTTTTTTTTAATT
>NW_015116308.1:19340-23323 GCF_001443285.1 Poecilia latipinna
GAACTTTTCACAGTTTTTCCTCCAAACTAACCGACTGAGTTGAGTAAAGCTGTTGGATGCAGGTAAAGTTAGCTAAAAGATGACTAGCTAGATAATACCAACGCAGCACCTTAAGCTTGTTAACAAGTAGCCTGTAGGCTACCGATGGTGTTGTCGTCTATGTCCAGCTACAAACATTCATTTTGCCCCCCCCCCCAAAAAAAAAGTTAGAGACAGGGAGTCTCTAAGAATCCGCTTCTCTGTTTCAGTTGGTTGACATTTGCAATGTCTATAGGAAATTGATTTATTTTGGCTTTTTTTCTGGAGAATATTTTTTTTCCTGTTTTCTGACTGTTTAATTTTTTTGGCAAATATTTCCAGAAAAAAACAACATCATTACTAATTTTCAGACATGTTGAAGTTCAGCTTCTATCACTGGTTGTTCAGGCAATCAACAACACTTTTCAAAATTATTTTAGGAATTCAAATTCAGATGTTATGAATTATTACCCAGTAATTAATAAAAGTAATTGATCGAATGGCTTGTTTAATACTTGAAATCAAAAGTATAGGATTTTATCTTGACTTGGGGCTTGCATGTGTTTACTAGGAACTTCAGTTAAAATTTGACTTGAGATTTACTTGTGACTTACAAAACAATGACTTCATCCAACCTCTTTTTGTTTGCAACATCAGCTGTTTGTTTCTTTGGTTTAAAATAATTGTCATGTTTGGAGGTTTTTTTCTGTTAAAATCTAATTGTGTCATAAACCTTTCAGAAATCATGACAACTGGATGGATGTTGATCACTGCTCCAGAACATCAGAGACTGAATGTGATTTGACTCGGGAGCTTGAAGCATCAGACAAGTGAGACCTTACTGATGACATTTAAAACTTTTCACAGTTTATTTTATAAAATAGATATTTTTTCTCGGAGAATTTTATTTTTTACTTGTCTTTTCTATCACCATTAATTCATTATGATGAGTTAAAGTAACTTCTACCATCTCTTGTAAAACTCAAGAGACAAAGGTACTTTTAATAAACACTTGAAGGGATTTCATTTTAAATTTGATAAAGGAATGTAATATTCTTTTATGAAAGCAGTTGAAATGTTATAGAAAAACTTTAGAAAGGGTAAACTTCTCAAAAATCATCATAAAACTTGGCAATTCAGAAATATTCACCTTTTATTCTATATGTCTATATTTATATGTGTTGCATCATGTCTGAAGAAATAAAATTAGCAGCTATAACTATTATCTTCCTGTTGCTTCCTGTCTTTGTTAATTCAATGTTTTCTGCTTAGGGTGTTAGATGCCTTGAAAAATATCCCCCAAAAATACCACGGCCTTGTCTTTGAGACAACATGTGCTATGAATTGACTTCATGAAGATAAAATTAATAGAATTAAACTGCCTGATCAAATTTCATTGAAATGCAGACAGGAACTGATGTGCTAAGGTTTGCTGCCTGCATCACAACTCGTAACCCAGACACGTGAGCGGCTTTAAAAGTCAAAGTAAATGCTGAAGTTAAAATCAGTCAGGCAAACTGTGTGAGTTTGGATGGGGGTTGGCAGTTGCTCAGTACAGAAGAAACAAATCCCAGAAAGAGAGAAAATTTAGGAAAGATTTTCTGTCTTCACAGGAACTATGAAGCTGATATCAGAGCAGACTCTGAGCACCTTCTTGATGAGTTTGGCTCGGACTATGACTTCCCTCACACCTATGCCCCAATGTTTAACCCCTACAAAGAGAGTAGGTATCACATTACCAAACACCCACACACAGACATGTGAGCACTTAAGAGCTTTTGCATTTTCTTCCATTTTTGAATTTCTGGCTAATCCACATTCCACTCTGAACCGTTAATGGCTCATGACTAAAACTTCCCCTCCTGGGAAAGAACTGAGATGCAATGGTCAACGCACTCTGACCCTTTAATCCTTTTATATTTAATCAAAAGAAAATGAAAACTGACAACTCCAAAAACTTAAAAACAAGAAATGTACACTTTTTCTGGTCAGTCCATTGACACTTATCAAATTATCACTTTCAGGAACCAACTACTGTAAAGTGAAATATCTAAGAGATTACACATAACCAATACACAAAGTGCACAGGTAAACCACATTTTGGCATAAAATCCAATCTGTTCAATCTTTTTAAGTTCAAGGTAAGTCTACTAATCCATCCATCCATCCATCCATCCATCCATCCATCCATCCATCCATCCATCCATCCATCCATCCATCCATCCATCCATCCATCATCTTACACTTTTATTCCTAGTGGGGTTGTTGGGGGTGCAGGTGCCCATCTCCAGCAGGGTTATGCCCTGGACAGGTTGCAGATGGTACATTTAGTTAAAAATAAATACTTACTTAAAAATATTTACGTAACACAAATTCACAACACATAATCTAAAGGCATTTTACAAAAATGGTCAGTTCAAAGCAATCATGCAACAGATTCCAAATCAACTACATACATTGTAAATTGATTGTTATCAATCCCTGAGGAATGGCTACATGCATTCTTAGTCTGAGGGACTGGCTTCACAGCAATCCCTCAGACTGAGCATGCATGTAGCAACAGTGGAGAGGAAAACTCCCCTTTAACAGAACCAGAACCGGGCTCAGTGTGAGGTTCTATTTGATCAAGTGACAACTGAAGCTACTGCTATTACTGCTACTATATCTTTTAACAACTTTTAAACACTAACAAAACAAACATATCCTTAATAATCAGGATTTTCCTAGCTGAATACTTTGAGTTATACAAAGTGTTAGTATACATATATAAAACTATTTTTATTGTGTTTTACGTCTGAAGAAAATAATCGACATGGATACCAGGCATAATAAGTTAGAACACGTCAAACTGATCATTATAATTTTTTGACTCAATCGACATTGTAAGCACTAAAAATATTTACCATTGTGAGTGAGTGATATGTGGACTCGCTTAGCTTCTGTACCTGTGATGTGACTTTCCCTGATTTCTGACATGTTAAGCCAGACAAAACATCTCATTATCACTGCTGTCTCATATTGGTAGGCAATATCAGCGCTTTGGAATTTTCCCTCACGGATGTTGATGAGGGCACCGTCATTCTCAATATCACACATCCGCTGACATCCATCTCTGAGGGAGGGAAGCAGCAGACCATCAAGGACATTCTGAAAAATGATCTCAAGTATAAGATCAGCTACTACAAGTCTGGAAGCACAGGAAAGGTATGCTGCTTATTTGAGAACAGTATCTATGTCAGTGCTTTAGAAACTCTATTTTATATCAACAGCTGTGATGATGGTCAACCCCTCCTTGTTTTTAAATGTTTTTAAAACCTCAGTTCAGTAACAATCATCACTCTGGAGGATCATCCTCTTGTTTGTGCCCCTCAAATCTTTTACTGGCCTATTCTTTGTAGATCGCTTTGGGGATATAAAGTATAGTCTATTCTATTCCATAGTGCATTCACAAAAGTTTATCACGTTTTAATGGTTGATTGCATGTATTTGTTGGTGTAGATGTATAAAAACAAGCACCTCTTAAGGTCTTCTTTTGGGAGACTAACAAATCCTGCAGTCATTGTAGAACCCAAACTCAACACCACCGGGGCCTGCCATGAATTTGCACACTTTTTACTGAGCTATTTCTGTAGATTAGAGGGTCAGTCAGTTCATCAGTGCTATGCTGAATCTACACAAATCTGGAAAAAAATAACACAATTCTGCCAACTCAACTAAGACAACTTTGAAGAAACGATACATGAATTAAACTCCTGTTGTCTTGATATCCTACAGAGAGCTTTCCCAAAGAAAGTTCTGCTTGTAATCTCATTCAAATAGTATTCTAACAGGTGTTTTACCCCCAGGTTTTATAAACAACAGTTATCACACCACTGATAAAACAGAGCAATCTGGATCAGTAGTTCCTACTGCAGAACTACAAGCCAATCTCCAATCTTCCATTCATCACTAGCCTGGTATATATA